>NC_061116.1:86277188-86346980 GCF_002878395.1 Capsicum annuum | reverse complement strand
TTATTTTTAAATGGTCTTCGCATAATTAATTTAATTTTTTTTTTTTTTTTCGTAGGTAATTTTTTAACTTTAAATCTAATTCTATAACTCTAACTCTAATTTGGTGCTGGAGATAAAGACGTGGTAACCAAAACCTTATTAGCTCCAGTAGCAACCCTTGAAGGACACTTTCACTACATGTAACCAAGACGAACATACTTAAAGCACTTATTCTTCCCCTTACTATAGAAACCACGATACAACTGACCATAAAATTGACAAAGAGGATAGGTGGGACTGACTGAGTTCCATGGTCCTGAGAATGGGCAACTTGTGCCCCAAACCCACTATTGGCTCGAGAGTGTCGATCACCAGAAGACATAGGATAAAGAGCACCGACAGTCGCATGGGAACTCCTCCAGTTCCTTTTCTTATTCCTTTGTTTTGTATATCTACCATTATTTTTTTTACCGTTACCCTGCACTAAATATCTAAAATTCTTACTCTACCAATACCTGACCTTTTCCTGATTTGTTCTTCCACTAACAAGACCAGACTGGCATAACAGGGAAGCCACTATCTGGGTTAATAAATAAATAGAATAATAGAACTCGACATTGGTAATATCATCTTGAGGTGATTGAGTGTGAGTGTTACTATCTAAAGAAGGATCAATGGAGACCAACAGACACAATAGGGGAAATTAAAAGTAATGACCCTATACCAAGTTTGTACCCTATATGTAAAATGAGTTCTATCCATATTATGCTCAAGTAGGATGGAAGAGTTTTTACGAGCATCGTATCATTGAGGAGGCATGAATTGAAATGTGATTAATCAAAAGTTAGAGAGTATTTAAGATCTTAGAATCTATAGCCCAAAAATAGAACACAAGAAAGAAAAATAGTCCTAAATGTCTCATAGCCTCTCCCTTATAATTGTAGTGCACTATACACCCATATAAAAGACTCTACTTGGAATGACTTTGTGGACACCCTATTGACCATGAACCTAGGCTCTGATACCAACTTTATCACAACACAAACCAGGGCCTTGCCATGCCGGGTATCTTAAGTCCACCGAGGACTAGACCAACACCTTTACCTAGCCAAACAAAACATAATACAGCTATCATAAAATAAATTTCAAACATATAACAAGATAGAAAAAATATAATCTTAAAGTAGTCTATTGAATATCAACAATAATTCCCAATCCACAATAATCTATAAAGCCTCTAAACTGAACTGAACTGACAATCAATCTAAGTTGGTACATTCCCTCGATGAAGCTAACCACTTCAAGTTGACTCACGAACTATCCAACGATCACTGCTCACTGTGCATAAAAATTAGAAATATTTCTGATGCCTGCATTGCTTGGGGATAAAACATCCAAAGATGGTTAGCGGGTTGAGCGCTCAATAGCTCAAAATCAGTCTAATCCAATGCACATAATCTGATGTATATACATATATATATATATATCACATTTTAGGATAGGGAATAAGGCTTAGCATGAAGTAAAACATTAATCTGCATTGTGTATTTTGTCTGTCATAAAGCTGCCCATGGGCTATATGGGTCTAGTTGTATCCCCCTAGTTGGGCCTTAGTGCGTATTAGCCGTATGTACCAGATATATCATAGAAGGTCAGGGATTCCTTATACCCTATACCATCTATTATACAGGTATATATAGTGTGACATAAGCACACGATCATAATGACCAACCCTTTTTTTAATAAATATAAGTTTCCAGCTTTGGTTTCTCGAGACCTCCACTTTCATGGCTAGCTACACAGCCCCCTTTAATCCCAATTGAAATATTTAATACATAACCCATCTATTAATTTAAGAAGTCATTCATTAAGTCATCATTAATTAGTATCGCCATGCCGACTATAACTTGCAAGCAATGTCATTAAACCAACACTATAGGGAATACTTGTACCCCACAAACTCCATCAAATCATTTGGGGGATTCCTTGTACCCCACAAGGTTTTCAAAAAAATCATTCACTTAGGGGAATCCTTGTACCCTATAAGGTTTTCAAGATTATTATCCCCTTAGGGTAATCCTTGTACCCCACAAGGTTTTCAAAACCATCCTTAACCATTTTGCCATTAATTCCATGCATTAGTTTTAAACAAATAAGTCAAGCTAATTGATAAATCACATTCCAAAACCAATTATGCACGTGGGTTGGGGTTCTTACCAATTTCAATACCAAAATTCAATTATTTGGGGAATCCTTATACCCTTAATTACATTGTTCACAAGATTGGAGATTCCTTGTACCCCTAAATTTATTCACCATTTCCATTCACCTCCAATGAGTGTACAAACCAACAATTCAATCATAATAAACTAATAGTAATCATGGGAAAAATATTCAAACAATTTATATCCAAAACCCTCAACCCATCATTCAAAATCCAACATCGAAACCATGTAAATAATAAACCAATTTCATGCTATTAATAAAATACCAATGTATGGAGAGAGATACACTCCTTAATCACCATGGAATTTGAAAAAGAAATCACCCTTAGAGACCTAGATGACCACTTATCTTAAAACCCTAACCTTGTCTTGAATGGGGAATTTGAGAGAGTAAAGAAAGTTTTTGATATGTTAAAGTATTAAAAATAACCGCTCTTTGGTGCTTTATGGACATGGGGTCTAAGTGAGACAGGAGGGAAATTACCAAGATGACCTTATTAAAAGCTGAGAATTTTACCACCCAGTCGTTATGGGTCATCGTACGACTCGTAATGACTGGCTATAATTCATTACCTTGATGCATACTTAAAAGAGTGTCCCAAGGCATCCAATGTATTAACCTTACGAATCTACTATATGACTCATCAAGTGACCCTATGTCTCGTAGTGCCCGAGTCGTAACCCAAATAGAAGCATTTGGGATACACACTGGTCACCCTATGGTTTGGACACCGTAACTCATAATGAGTCTTTATGAATCATAATCCTCAATCATAGTCATAACAAAAACTTCCAGCAAGACTTATCTGACTATGATTTGGTCTTTAAGACCTGTAATGACAACCTACAACTCGTAGGGAGAGTTATAGTCAGGGAAGTAAGTTCAAAGACCTAGAAACTTTTAAGTACCAAAATCTTAGTGTATTACAATAATGATCTTGAGGTTAATGTCAAGAGTTCTTGGGCTTGCCTTTAAGAATTATAAAGTTTGTCTCCTAGTAATAGTTTGATCTGGGTATTGGTGTGGAGTTGGATACTCTGCTCTTTCTGTGATATGGTTCTTGGTTTAGTTTAGCTAAGGGTTGTAGATATAGGTGATCTTTTCTATGGTTGCTTCTTGAGTTAGGCAATTTCAAATTCATTCGCTTGATTTTCTTAGTTTATTTTTTGGCGAAGTTTGCATTTTTTGAGTTGTTAAAGTTTAGGTTATCTCTAGTATGGTTTGTAGTCTTGGGGAGTTTTTTGTTATGCTATAATGATTCACACCCTTCAGTAGATGTGGAGTTGATTGCTCTTGCTTTCAGCCAATAGGGATATGCCTAATTTGGGATAATGAGGGTGAGTTGGGCATTTTTCCTTGGTTTAGACTTGTTGGATAAAATATCATACTTTGACTCTTGTGATGGGATACATAAAAGTTATGCTAGAGATTGGTGTTTGGATGAGTACCTACCTATAGGATTGGTTTGGATAGTAGAGATTAAGCGATCCAGCCTTGGTGTTGAGATTCCAATTGGGAGTGGTAGATCTTGGGTGAAACCTTTATTATTAGATTTGTCTTAGTCGGGGTTTCACCTATAGGCTGGATAAGCCTACTGCTTATCTATCAACTCAGTCTTTTTTAGTTCAGGTTGATTATTGTTGATTGATGTTTGAATTAAAGGTCGTTGGTACTCGATGGTGGTTTCTTCTGCTTTTGATCTTTATTTTTAGTTTTTGTTGAAATTTTAGGTTATCTACTCAGCAAGAGTAGTGTGCTCCAATTGGGCTTAGCATGGTTTTATCCTCTGTTGGTGGGACATCCTAGAGTAGATCATTCAGTATTGAGTTTTTGTGCTTCAGACTCTCAGCTATTAGTTTTTAGGGTTATATAGACTAGTTATAGCATTAGCAGTGGGTTGCAAACATTGGTCATTACCATTTGTATGCCTAGGTAGCACCCTATAGACTTATCTTATGCTTTCAATATAGATTATTAGTGTATCAACTTCAATTCTCTAAGTTTAGTGTTATAGGATTACATGGATAGGACTCGAATGAAAGTTTGGATGGTTTGGAGTGGATTGTACGTTTGGAAAGGAAAAAGAATGTTATATTGGGATATTAGAGTTGGTCACATGATTTATGCCTTGGATTGCATTTGTCTTGAATGAGTATTTGCTTAGTTGTGTTGGTATGGTGCAGTATCAATATGTTGTGGTTTGGATTTACGTGTTGCAGCTATTCTAATTCAATTGGTGAATAGTTGGTTGTTGAGGTTGAATTTTGATTATTTGAGAAATAAAGTAAGGAAGTTGGTTGAAAAAGGATACCTATGGCAAGTCTCTTGGAAGCATTGTTTCTTCTAACAGGTTACCTGTGGAGTTTTGCTCGGAGCATCCATGCCCAGTACCTCATCCCTTCAAGCATTCTTTCTCCTCCTATCCGTTTACTTTCGTGGATGAAAGTCTCTTTTAGTAGTGGATATTATAATAACCCTCTAGGCCATTTCCTTGATTTGCATGCATTTTCTATGTTTTGAGCCTTCCCACAGCAGCATATATGAAAAATCAAGAGCTTGCAGTAAGAAATATTGAGAAATAGATGGATCAAATAGTAAAAGTATAAAATACAAGACCCCATGGGGGGATTTGCAATCACTAGTCATAGTAGTATAGAGCTACAAGAGCTTGTATCAAAACTAGTAGTGCAGAAAGCTATTGCTATTGAAGATAAGGATTTGGAACCTCAAAAGGTGGTAACAGTTCAAGAAGATTCTCCTACTATAAGGCCACCACCTCAAGTCCCACAAAAATTAAGGAAGCAAAAAGAGAAAGCAACTTTTAACAAATTTCTTAATTTGTTGAACTATGTACACATTAATATTCCTCTTATTGATGTTTTGCAAAAAGTTACCAAATAAGATAAAAACATTAAGGACATCACAGAGAATAATATTTAGTTTACTTAGTACACGACAGCTACACTTACTGAGGCATGTACTTCAATAATTCATTATAGGTTACCGACTAAGTAGAAGGATCTGAGGAGTTTTACTATTGAGATTACTATTGGGCAGACAGTCATCACTCGGGCTTTGTGTGATTTTGGGTTGAATATTAACTTGAAACTATCGTTTATCTTTAAGAATATAGGTTTAGATAGCCCACATCCTACTACTATTGTTCTTCAACTAGAAGATAGATTCTTAGCAAGACTAGAAGGTATTATTAAAAATGTATTAGTAAATGTTGGTTGCCTTTTCTTTCTAATAGACTTCATTATTCTAGATGTTGAACTAGACCTAGAAGTTCCATTTATATTGGGATATCTTATTTCTTAGCCACGGAGTTAGCTTAGATTGATCTGGTTGCTAGTTGTTACTAACTGGCTATGAGAAGACTTAACAAGGTCATAAAGTATTGAAACTACCTGTACTATATGAGGAGATATCTGTCATCACCATGGTAGAGATTGATTCTAAGTTGCCTTTTATTTTATCTAGAGATCTGCTAGAGAGAGATATTATGGGGAAAGATGATTTTGGTGACATTGATGCTCATGAGATGGTATATTTTTTTGATATAGCGAGTGCGTTCATTCAAAAGGGTGATTTTGAGACTCTTAATATACCAATTGGGCACCCTTCCAAGCAACCTATTAAGGAAACTTCAAAGCTAGAGTTGAAAACACTTTCATCTCACCTCAAATACACATTTTTTGGAGGGATGACACTTTGTTGTTTATTCTTGTTGCATGTTTGTTTGACATACAGGTCAAAAAGGCCATAGCATTTTTAAAAAATCAAAGCTCGCTTTAGGTTGGAAAATGTCTGATATTCACGGGATTAACCCCACATTTTGTATCCATAAGATTTACCTAGAAGAAGGATTCAAGCTCATTCAACATCAAAGGTGGTAAAATTCGGTCATGAAGAATGTAGTAAGGAATGAGGTGATCAAGTGGTGGTATGCAAGTATTATTTATCCATTTTATGATAGCAAATGGGTTAGTCTAGAATAATGTGTCACTAAAAATTGAGGAATGATAATTATGTCAAATGATAAGAATGAGCTAATCCCTACAGGTATAGTCACACGGCAGTGAATTTATATAAACTATAAGAAGTTGAACAAGGCCACTCGCAAACACCACTATCTTATTCTCTTCATGAATTAGTTGTTGGTTGGACTTGCGGGATAATAGTACTATTATTTCTTAGGTGGTTATTCAAGCTCTAATTAGAAAGCAATTGCACCAGAGGTCTAAGAGAAGATAACTAAAATATACTAATTTAAAATATATATATATATATACATATATATACATATCGATTATCTTTATAACATTAGTTAAGAACATATATTTATTAATTAAAATATTTTCAAAAGACAATATATATCATAAACACCTTATTTTATATCATTTATGAAGGCCCTTGTTTATTAATTCTTATTTTTTGATGATTAACTTTTATTTTTAAAAATTTAGTATGACCATGTGATTCCACATTTGCAATCAAAATATTACACTTTAATTATAACGAAATTACATTGTGGCAAACAAACAGGTCATCATAATTACTAGGTTGTGTAATTGCTAGGATGGTAATTACTAACATAGTAATTACGATGACCTGTTTGTTTGCTACACTGTAATTACTTAGGCTGATAATTAATAACCTAGTAGTTATACTAATTCAAATTACAAGGAGATTTTCCAAAAATACCTAACGTGTTACATAGAAATTTGGTTAACTATCAATATTTCATCGATACTATAAAAATTGGTATAAAAGATGTGAGATATTATGTAAAAATTACTAAAAAAGTATTATAAATCACAATAATTATATCATGACCTAAAACAGATACATGATGGCACGTGTCAAAACCACTGGACAAGTAAGCATAACCCGTCCTAAAGAATATAATTTAAGGAGAAGGAAGCAAAAAATAGAAGAACAAATAATCCCACATATATATATATATGAGACATGAGTCTCAAAGGTATATCCCAGGTCAAGTTTTCATCAGTAAAAGCCTCTAAATAAAAAATAATAACAATAACTAAAGTATCTTAAATAGAAGTAAGCATAAGATAAATAAAGAGAGATCCAAGCAAGGTTGGAGTCCTTCAGCACGACATCGATCTCTGCAATGTCAATGCTGGAACAAAACAACTACAAACTGCTACTTGGTCTAATACCAAAATGAGGAGGAAAAAACAAGAAAAAGGAAAGAGAAGCAAAAAAGAGTATGAAACCACATGTACTCAACAAGCATCAACTATAACTGACCCTAATCCAAATTAATGGTGAGAACTACCACCCACACTACTAAGGTTTTTCAACAATCTAAGATCCAGTATATAAATCACTTTATCCTATTTTGGGTAATCAAACACAATAGTCAATAGACATATCAAACACACCATTGGCACATTGATCTCGGAGTATTAACACTATTCATTTATATTCCACAATAAAGGAACTCATATAAGAAGAAGACTTACACATAAAAATAACATGATTAATCAATTATCATTAACCAATACTATAGGATAACTACAGGGATAGGGTACAAATATAATGGTGCAACTCATGCTACCAAGGGAGTGACACACAAGTATCTCTCATAACCAAGTCATAGTCATACCCTACATCTCATAATACCCCAACCTCTCAGTCAATATACGATGATGTAATATAATGTAATAAAATGATATGAATGTTCAAACACAATATCACAAACCAAGTTCAATGAAGGCAAGACAATGCAAAATTAAATACTAATAAAGTATGTATCAAACAAAACCAAGAAAGGTAATGCAATGTAATTTAGTGATGATGATGGGATGATAATGTAGGGTGAAAGTCATTGCATGACATTCAGTATGAACACCCACTGAGTTCACAGCTACCAGGTAGGACCTATAGGGGGTTCACAACCTATATACTTTCATAATCTAATCAACCTTATTGGTAAATGACCTCGGCTAAGGGTTTTTAGAAAGTGACTCATTTTATTTAAAAAATTACAATGTCTAAGTGGTACCAATGTCTCATGTATATACATATGTAACATGAGGATGTAATGCTCAAAACAAATCTAAGATCAACAATTCATTCAATACATATATAAGTGGGCTCAGAAACTACTTAATGTATTAATAATTCATGATATGAGTTTTCACTTAGCACCTCCAGAATAATCAGTTATGTAGTCATCAATAATATTATTTCCAACCCCTCACTTAAGCAACACTATAATTATAATAAAGTTAAATTCCCAAATAAGGCCTACAGGTTAAGTAAAGCCCCCACTCAGATGACATGATAGTAGATAATACATTTTAATACAAAGATAAGGCCTACAATGAAAGTTGTAACACCCTGGATTTTTACATTTGAAAATTTAAGTTTTGAGATCACTGCCATGACTACGAATGGAACCTCATGAATCTTAAGGTATGGTCACAAGTTATGGGGAGGGACTCATGACCAAACTTATGGAGTGGCAAAAGTTTCTGTCCTGAGTACTACTAGGACTCTGCGAACAGTATGGTTAGGTCACGTGTCGTAGGGTGTAACTTATGAACAAACCAATAAAGGCTGCCCTGAGTAACTTCCTAAATTATGAGTCTAGTAAATGACTCATACCTAGTCATCGCAAGTCATGACGTGACCCATAATGACCAGCGACCAATTTTTTGCACTTTTAATTGAAGGTACTTTGGTCAATTCCCATTTTCCCCAATCATAATCCACAGCCATAAAATATCTAAAGGGGGTTATTTCCATTAATTAAACAATCATAAAATACTCTTAAACACTCTCTAATTTTCCAAGCAAGAATAACTAGGGTTTTCAAGGGATTGACCATCTAGGGGTCAATTTGTCTGGTTTTTTTTTTCAAATTCTTGATATTCTCAGACATGTATCTCTTCGCTACAAATTTTTGTTTTATTTATGGAATGTAATGTTGATATTCATGTGGTTTAAAATGTTGTTTTTGGAAACTTAGGTTGAGGATTTTGGATGATTGTTGTTTGATTGGTGTTCTCATAATTTTATATGCATTATTTATGTTGTACTAATGGTTTTTAAACTGATTAGGTGCATGGTTATGGTGATATGGGATGGGGGCTGAGGAACTCCCCTAAATTGATGATTTTAGTTTGGAATTGATTTTGAAAATTGTGTTTTCCTCAACCCACTTGCATAATTGGCTTTGAAATATGGATAATCACATGATTTGGCTTACTCCCCTAACTATTGCATTGTATAAATGGTTAATGGATAAAAAATTTTTTGGAAGGACTTTTTGGTCATGTGTTAAATTAATTATAAACTACGAGGGTCAAGGCATTCCCCTAAATTTGACTTGATAAATCATGGGAGTCGGAGCATTCCCTTAAGGTGATGAATAATTGAAATTGCATTATGATGTTAGCTTGAAATCATAATTTGTATGATGATACCAATGGTATATGTCGTATAGATGATTCTTGGTTAATGAATGGGAATGTGTAAACTATTTTAATTGGGCTTAATAAGGGACTATGTAGCTTACCATGAAGGTGTAAGTCTTAGGGAGAACGAACACTGGAAACTACGCTGGCATGGGGGTCTTAACAACTTTGGACATAGTTCAAACTTAGATATATATACATATATGTATATATATATAAGAGGGATGACCTTGGCTCAGCGGTAAGCTTGCTTACCGTGGTGTGCCAGGGTCGGGGGTTCGAAACGCCCCTCCAATGAAGCTGGAGTGAGGGCGCATAGGTCAGGCCCAGAGTGGTCCCACCCCTCCCCGATACCTACGAAGTAGGTATGAACTGGGTCGTCCCCCATATATATATATATATATATGTATCTTGGAATGATGTGGGGTCAGGGCATTCCTTGTTCTTCCTTGGATATCTCTGGTTCGAGCGGCTTATATGCACTAGGTGCATTTCAATAGGGGGAGCTGAACCTATATAGCCCGTGGGTGCCTAGATGACGGGATAGCTACACAGTATAGGATAATGTTTTAAATTTTATGCTAAACCTTGTTCCTTATCCCAGTATGTTATATATATGTGCGTGTGTGTATGTATATGATTGTGGGCATATGGTTTTGAATGGTTTTTGATCAATTGATCATGGCATTATTTTATCCCTTACCTGAGTTACATGCTATCTTTCACCTCACAAACCATCTCCGAATGTCGTATCCCCATGCAATAAGGGGTTAGATAACGCCTAAAACACACCCCCGATGAAGAATAAAGCAGTCGCTATCAAATATAGTAACACAACTAGGTTAGGGTCGATCCCATAGGGAATAGGCCAAAAATTTGTCTCAAACATATTGAAATCACCATACAGTGCAGAAAACTAGGAAGGGGGATTTGTAATAACTAGCTAAAAGTAACAAGGTCTGGGTGCTTTTGGTTGTAAAAAATCTAAGATGAACGCTAGGCTTGTTTTCCCTCTGGATTCTCAACTCAGTAGACTTAGCATGCACTTGTCAAACTATTCAAATATCTTACATGCAAAATCGATAAGTTATATACCTTCTAAAGTATTTTGGATGAGTAGAAGGATTTCACTCTTTACCTTTTGAGTCTTAGAATGTCACCTAACTAACCTCTATCTAGATCCCAGTTAGCTGTTACCTTTTAGGTCTCTAGTTTTTAGATAACAGTTAATGGTCATTCATGATATTCCATTATAGAATGGTTCGATAATTAACTTCAAATAATTGTTGTGATCTTGTTTTCCTAGTCACTACTCCACTTTTGGAGTAAGTAGCAATGATCTCGGTGGGATCTTAATGTTGGTCAAGTAGCAATGATCCCGGAGGGATCTTAATGTTGGTCACCACTAAGAAATCAATAAGAATGAAGAAAACCCAATACACACAAGAATCTTTATCTAGAATGACTTGGCACTTCCTCTACTTTGTTTATCCATAAGGGTTCCCATAACCCTAGCTAAGGGAATTAGCCGCTCATAGTTATGAACTCAATCATGGAATCTACTGACAAAATTATAAAATCAATCTCACAATAATGAAATAAAAAATCCCAAAGTCTTAAATTGAATAACAAACCAAAAACAAACCAAGAACAATGAGAGTATAGGATATCCCCTAAGGGCCCACCCCTAAATATATCAATGTATAAATTGATGAATGAATAAATGCGTAAAGGGTATTTATAGGTTACATGAAACCCAAGAGTTCAAATCCTAACTAAAATAGGAAAACTTAATTACCCATAAATAATAGGACTTAAAAACATCATAGAAATATAATTGGGGTACGTGGAAACCTTAGGAAATAATTTCAGAACAATCCGAGAAAATCACTGGCAGCGGCTATATGCAGTCTGGCCCTGGGCGCAGGTACAACCTACGGACCAGACCCTAGGAGTAGGTACATGGTGTGGGTAGTTGCTGAAAAATCCTGCAATGTTCAGCTCTCATGATTTTGGACTTTTGGTACTTGCTTTGCCTACTTGAGGTCTATAGGTTAACTAAATAAGTGTCGGGGGTCATATTTTTAGCTTTTCTTTGATTGTCAAATATGCTTTGATCACGAGAAAGCCAGAAAGTTACCCGAACATCCTTAATTGCACTAAAAAGTAGCCAAAACACCTTTTTTCCTCTTTTTTATGAAATTATCATCCAAAATATACTTTCCTACAAAACACTCCAAAAATACATCAAATCCAACAAAATAGCCTTAAGAACATCTATATTCTTATAGTTTTAAGTATCTAAAATGCTATAAATTCATAGTACATAAACACCCTCAAATTAGAATGTTGCATGTCCTCAGGCAACAAAATATAACAAAATAATACGGCGGTGCCTAACCAAGAGAAACCTAACATACCTATGACTGTCAATCATCAAATTTAAGCTCAAGATCATTACCCCCTCCAAGTTTAATAATTTAAAAGCCAAATGTGTGTATTAATGAAGAACAACAATGTGACATAAAGAAATCAAGTTATGGTATTATATTAGCTACAAACAATCATGCATATATACAAGTTACACTACCTAAACAAGTAACCAGCTAGAAATACAACCCATGTTCCCTCACATTAAAGAATTGCCACTCACTCATATATCAAAATCAAGAATGTCGATGCAGGGATGGTCAATAGATGCCCATACTCATAAAACAAGTTCCAATTAATGCATGTCAAATACTATAGGCTTGCCCTTATTTTTTTTACCTTAGATTTCAAAAAATCAAGTTAGGATCACTATAGGACTTTTCTCAGCTTGTAATGTAGGCTTGGGGATGGTAGATACATATGGACTTTTAAAGTTACTAAGACTCCTTGGCACTACACTAACCTAGGGGTCTCACTTATTAACCAATTTTCTTTTATTCCACCCTTATTTCTCCCTTTTATTTTTTTATGCACATTAAGGTTGGGTGTCGTTTATTTATTCTTTCTTTTTCAAAATTTTCACAATTTTTCTTTCTTTTTCTCTTTCTTTTCTTTTTCTGCCACTTCTATCCCTACTATCGTTTCTCTTATTTTACATTTCTTCATAGCTATTTTATACTACGCACCCCTATGATAGTCACCCTTAACTTAGGTGTTTTGCTTGAGTTGAGGTGCATAATGTCCAAGGAGGACTAGGGCCAAATCATGTTCATTCTAACACAAATGGGAAGATGAAAGGTGTAATAAGAAAAATAAGCATTCAGGCTCAAAATCAAGATCAAGGGATATGATTCTCACATGGAAGGTCATGTAGGCTAAAAGTGGACTAATATAAAAAATGACCTATGATCCTTTCCTAACCAACTATCCTACAACCTAGGCAAGACTAACCGGGCAAGTTATAGATTTAACACACAAAGGAAACTAAGTAGTATCTCTCACACACATGGCACAGAGTTACATCACAAGATACTACCTATCTAATTCATGAAATTGTTAGCAAGTGATTATAATATCCCTAATCCTAATACCATAAAAATATTCACAATAGTCACATGTATAAGCATATCACATAGTTCAAAAACAAACAATTGGTGAGGTATTATAATTTATCTCAAAAATTAACAAAAACATGTCAACTACCCAAGATACTCTTTTTTCTCCATGTTAAACACAAAACATCATGAATCAAAACACAATATGCCAAATGGACATCAATACCCACAAGTAGCCCCACCTCTAAGTTAAAATCATGCATTATCCCTAATGTATCAAATATAGACAAAAAAGAGAGCTAGGAACATACTTATGGCACCATAGGTGCAGAGATTGACATCAATCATGTAACACAAATACAAACAATAAATTACCTTGGGTTGCCTCCCGAAAGGTGCCTAATTTTATGGTATAGAATGATGGGACTTGGTTGGGTACTCAGACTTGCCCAACAAACCCATGGGTACCTTGATTACTCATACAACATTAAGGTAGCCCAAAAGTTGGCCTTCAAATTTCTCTTTCCACTTTGAACTTATGAATTTCACCCCTAATTACTTGTTTGATTTCTCATTATGCTCATAGGGCAGAGGTAGAAAAATAAAGAACTCAAGAAATAGATATGTCATGTTGTACTTCTTGTCCCTTACATGAGGAATGTAGTTTTTTGATTCTGGCTTAGCAAATTCAAAAATATAGACATATATTTCCTTCTCTTTGCACTCTTCTTCGGGCTTAAATAGCTCAACCAAGATCTGACTATCCAAACACAATATGGAAAATGCTTTGAATAAGGTCCAATATGCCCCATCTCTAAATTTGTAGTCCTTTTTACATCTCCACATAACTCTAGTATGGTCTCCTTAAGCGTGCCACTATCCACAAGAGTATGAGCAATTTTAGACTCGTCTAATTTTAGCTTCTCAAGTTGGCTCTTCAAAATTCTTGTAGTCTCACACCACCCATAATAGGTTGCTGGATATTACATGCAGCAACCTTTGCATCCAACTCTATTTGTAAGTGGAAGATATCTAAGACAAACTTATCAACCTTTTAAAAATGAACTTGTCTTCCTTTTTCTAGGAGTGATAATGTGTCAAGCATGCTTTCATTGTGTTCTATCAATATATTTATCACACTCCTATAGTAGTGCAGTATATAAAAAAAGATCAATAAATAAGGAGTTATTATTAATCCACACTTCCTCTTGCTAGGTTATTATCTCAAGAAGAGCAGGCAACAAAATAAACAAAACAAAAGAAAATAGAACCATATAACTTCAACAACTTCAATCAAGAACCAAAATTTGATAATGACGAAAATATACCTCCAATTGAAGGATAAATAGTCCTTTTCAAATATAGTAACACAACTAGGTTAGGGTCGATCATGCAGGGAATAGGCCAAAAATTTATCTTCAACTTGTTGAAATCACCAGGTAGTATAGAAAAGTAGAAAGGGGGGATTTGTAGTAACTAGCTGAAAATAATAGGGCTTGGTTGCTTTTTATTGTAAACAGTCTTAGGCGAACACTAGGCTTATGTTACCCCTGGATTCTTAACTCAGTAAACTTATCATGTACTTGTCGAACTATTCTAATATCTTGTATGCAAAATCAATAAGTTATGTACCTTCTACTGTCTTTTGGACAAATAAAAGGTTTTCATCCTTTACTTTTTGAGTCTCAGGATGTCTCATTACTAACCCTTATCTTGATCAGAATTAACTATTACCTTTTGCGTCTCTAGTTATTAGATGGCAGTTAATGGTTATTCACTATATTCCATTGTAGCATGCATCGATAATTAACTTTAAATTACTATTATAATCTTCTTTTCCTAGTCTCTACTCCTCTTTTGGAGTAAGTAACAATAATCTAGGCGGGATATTAAAAGTGGCCATAAGTAAGAAATCAATAAAAGTGAAGAAAATCCAATACATGTGAGAGTCTTTATCTAGAATGACTTGGTACTTCCTTTACTTCATTAATCCGCAAGGGTTCCCACAACCTTATCTAAGGGAATTAGCCACTCATAGTTATGAAATCAATCATGGAATCCATAGAAAAAATTATAAAATCAATCTCATAATAATGAAAGAAGAAATTCCAAAGTCTTAAATTGAATAACAAACCAAAGACAAAACAAGAACAATGAGAGTATAGGATATCCCCTAAGGGCATACCCTTGAATATGTGAATTTATGAGTTGATGAATGAATACAAAACCTAACAGGTATTTATAGGTTACAAGAAACCCTAGAGTTTAAATCCTAACTAAAATGGGAAAACTTAATTACCCATACATAAAAGGACTTAAAAACATCATAGAAGTGTAATTTGGATACATGGAAACCCTAAGAAATAATTTTGGAATAATTTGATAAAATCACTTTCGGTGGCCACATGTGGTCTGCACCTATGGTCTGGCCCTAGGCATAGGCATAGGGCGCGGGTAGCTGCTGAAAAAATCCTGCAATGTTCAGCTCTCGGGATTTTAGACTTTTGGTATTTACTTTGCCTATTTATTGTCTGTAAGTCCCATACGTGGTGCGTAGGTTGACTAAGTAAGTGTTGAGAGTCATCTTTTCATCTCTTCTTTAATTCTCGAACATTCTTTGATCACGAACAAGCTAGAAAGTGTCCCAAACATCCTTAATTGCTTTAAAAAGTAGCGAAAAATAACTTCTTTCCTCTTTTTCATAAACTTAGCATACAAAACATGATTCTTTGCAAAACACTCCAAAAACACATCAAATCCAATAAAATAGCTTGAAGTACATGCATATTCTCATAGTTTTAAGCATCTAAAATGCTATAAATTTATAGTACATGAGGTCCAAGGATATTTTGTTAACTTTCTTAGTAGTAGGTGATTTTAGGATTATCTAAGAGTCAACGTTGATATAGTGAGCTTCCATTCTCTAGAATACCCTCATTTATGGTCTTGACTTTACTTATGTCTTAGACTATTTTGATGGGTTTTTGGCTACGGTCAGGGGCATGTACTGACTTGGGTTGATGTTTGGTTTATTAAAGGCTTTGTGGACAAAGTATGGGTGGGTTGTGTGATGGATTCTTTGATCCATCTTATTATTGACTTATCTACCTTGTTATATGTTTGAAACTCAGCTCTATCTTATTATATGTTTGGAGCTCATCCACCGCAAAATGTATTATGTTTTAGTTATCTAGGCTAATGGGGGTGGTCTCTGGTCTTTGGCAGACTTGAGATACCCATCATCACTAGGCCTTGTTCAGGTCATGACAAACTTTATATCAGAGCCTAGGTTCATGGTCATTGGGTATCCCCAATGTTGTATCATGTAGAGTCTCTTTTATGGGTGTGTAGTATGCCACACTTATAAGGGAGAGAGTATGCAGAATTTAAGAATATTTCCCTTTCTTGTGATCTATTTTTTGAGCAATAGAGTCTAATGTGTTGAAAACTCCTTTAATCTACATTTTTTTGCATTCCATATCATGCCTCCTCAAAGATCAGATAATCATGGAAACTCCTCTATCCCACTTGAATATAATGTGGATGGAAATTGCATTGTTTATGGAGTTCATACCCTATCTAGGGTCCCTGTTCCTGACTATACTACCCTTCATGGAGTTCCACTGGTTCCTACCAGTCCTCCTTGGGCTTTTTAGGCTGATGATATTCATATCCCATCACCCAAATGGGATATTTATAATGTCGAGTTCCATCAATTTACTCATCTGTTAACTCAGTTGATGACTTCTTAGTCTTGTCAGTCTAAACTTGTTGGTTATATTGCTCCATATTTTAAGGTCACTAGAGTTGGCCAGTTTATGAGGTTAAATCCCCCTAACTTTATAAGCTCTACGACTGAGGAGGACCCTTAAGGGTTTATGGATGAAATGGAGAAGATATTCAGGGTGATGAATGCTACAAATTTAGAGGATGTGGAGTTTATCGTATATTAGTTGAAGAATATGGCATATTAGTGGTATGAGGTATTGAAGTAGTAGAGAATGATGATGCTGAGCCAGCTATGTGGAAGGAGTTTTCTAGTGCTTTTCTTGATTGTTTCTTTCCTCAGGAGTTGAAGAAGGCAAAAATTGAGGAGTTTGTAAATTTGAAGCAGGGAAGGATGACTGTGAAGAAGTATGCTTTGAAATTACACCACCTATCTCGTTATGCCCCTGAGATTATGTCTAGTATGAGGGAAAGAATAAGGAAATTTTATTTTGGTTTATCTCTTGACTTTGTACTAGAGTATAAGGCAGTGATGTTAAATAATAACATAGATATCTCTAGGCTTGTAGTGTATATATAGTAGATTAAAGATGGAAAGAAGAAACAAGCTAAAATTGTAGAGAGCCAGAATAAAAATTTTAGATATTCATAGCAGGGTGGAAGCTAGCAGAACAGTGGTAGGGATGTTAGGGAATGGATAAAGAAGAGGACATAGGGAAACTCAAGTTCATATTCTATGACTATTGCTCCTTATCCTAAGTTGTCTGGTGAGCGTCACTTTCAGACAAATAGTGGGATTAAGGAACAATATGCCTAGTCTCAGGCTAGTAGGGCTCAGCCAGCAGCATCTTATCCTCTTTGTAGATTTTATGGCCAGGTGCACTATGGTTATTATGATGAGGGGAGGAATTTGTATTTCAAATGTGTCCATATTCAGAGGAACTGAACTTCAAAAAATGTTGCTAGTGGGGCTAATAAGGTTCTGATTTCTACTTCTTCAGCTCATGTGCCAAAGGGTGCTACTTCTTCTTTTAGCACTGGTTGGAACCATCTTTATGCTCTTGCCACTCATCAGGAATCTAAGGCATCTCTAATGTCATCACTGGTATATTGAAACTTTTCTCTCGTGATGTATATTGTCTACTTGATCTAGGTTCTACCCTTTCTTATGTAACCCCTTATGTGGATTTTCATTTATTTTGTTCCCAAGAGTATTTCTGAGCCTTTATCTATGTCTACCCCGATAGGTGATTTTTTTATGGCTAAAAAGTTCTATAGAGGATGTGTGGTGTCTATCTTCAATAGGGATACAATGGTCAATTTGACAGAGTTGGATATGGTAGATTTTGATGTGATCTTAGGGATGAATTGGCTCCATTTGTGGTATGCTTCTCTAGATTGTCAAACCTGTAAGGTCAGTTTCTAATTCCCTAATAATCTGTAATAAAATGGGAGGGAAGTTCCTTGATTCCTAAGAGAAGGTTTATTTCTTATCTTAGATCTCAGAACTTAGTTTCCAAGAGGTGTATAAATAATCTAGTCTGGGTTAAGGATTCTGGTTTGGAAAGACTTTCTTTGCGATTTGTCCTGGTGCTTAACGAATTTCCTAAAGTATTTACTGCTGATCTTTCTGGCATTCCTCCTGATAGAGAAATAGACTTTGGGATTGATCTTCAATCGAATATCCATCCTATCTTATCCTTCCATATAGAATGGCACCAGCCAACCTAAGCAAATTAAAGAGTAGTTAAAAGATCTTCTTGATAAGGGTTTCATCTATCCTAGTGACTCTATGTGGGGTTCTCCTATGCTTTTCGTGCGTAAGAATATGGGTCTCTTTGGATGTGCATAGATAATCAAATTTGAATAAGGTAATGGTAAAGACTAAGTACCCTCTCCTGAGGATTGATGACATTTTTGACCAACTTCAGGGTGCTAGACATTTCTCTAAGATTTATCTTTAGTCGGTTTATCATCAGTAGAAAATTAGGGAGATGAATATCCCTAAGACTACTTTTTTAACCTGATAGGGTCATAATGAGTTTCTAGTTATGTTATTTAAATTTACAAATAGTTCGACTGCATTTATGGATCTCATGATAGGGTATTCAGGAATTTCTTGAATTTGTTTGTGATAGTGTTTATTGATGATATCTTGGTATATTCTAAGATGAAGGATCATTGTAACACCCCGCCAAATCGCCCATGCGTTAGTCTTATTTATTTTGACTTTCTAAGTGAGTAAAGTTTAAACCATATAGAATTTTCTTTATTTTGACTCTTTATCAAGTGGGAAATTGAATAAGCTTTCCGTCGATATAAGATTTGCCCAAATCCGATACCCAGGCAAGAAGTTATGGCTTAATTTAAGTCCTAGTCGTAAAACACCATTATTTTGGTGCTTGGCGCATCGCGGAGAGGGTCTATTTAACAATTGTCAAATTCCAGTAGCTTAACATGATTGTGGTATGTCGCGCTGAAGTTCCAGGTCCCAACCAATGGGACAAAGCGCTGGCTTCGCATTGCGGTGACCCCAAGAATCCCATTCATCAATTTCCAGTAAGCCACCGAGATAGTGACGCATCGCAATGGCCCATAAAATTAGGCTCCAAGTTATATTTTTTCCAGTTACGTTTAGGGTTAAAAGGAGGGATTTTGGGCAATTACCCTACCCCTAATTTGTCTATAAACATACAATCAATGGCATAACAAAGCACTTTATGGCCAAATCTTTCTTCTCTATAAAGCTAGAACTCTAAGCATCTCAAAAAAACCTTTTCCAAGAATCTCAAGATTCAATCGTGGGTTTTTTAAATTGACTGAAGATTTAGAATTCCCAAACCGTAGGCTTCAAGAATCAGTCACTAAGTTCATAATTCAAGGTACGTGGGGTTTATCCTAAAACTATATGGGCTTGATGAAACATTCAAATATGATTTAAAGTTTATCAAGCATGAATTTAATAAGGGATTTGGAATCCATGATTTTAATTATGTTTCATGAATGTTTTAGTGATATTGTTGTTTTGATCTTTCGGCCTTTCCCCTTAAATCGATTTATACGTATATGTATATGTATGAAAATTGAGATTTTAGATTTGTTTGAGAGTACCAATTATGAAATCCCTCTCTTGTGATGAATTTAAGTTTATGATCTTATTGTGAATAGTTTGAAATGCATGATTTATAGTTTGAAAATAGTTTTCTCAATATCATAGTATTTGAACATGATTTAGAGATGATGAGAGGGAGTTTCTTGATATAATTATGTTCTTGTGTTAAAGATAAAGAATTGCATGTTATTGAGAACTTTGATATGACTACTTTATGTATTTGAAATATTGAAAAGAGAGTTTTTTGCATGTGTTTACATGAGTTTTAACAAAGAGTTCTTTGAATTGATTCATTGATATGGTGGTCCCAAACTTTATGTTTTAAAAATAGAGATTATAATATGCTATTAATGGCTCAGAGACGCGACTTGCAAGTCAATGGTACGACGATACATAAGCATGTATGCCATAACAGAGTATGTTTTCAGAGTGTTTTTTTAGAGAATGCATGTTTTAAAGAGTTAAAACTGGGTTTAAATAGGGGTAGGTGGTTACCCAAAGAAGGCTTGAGTTCAAGTGACTCTTAGCCTAAAACTGAGATTTGCCGATCCGGGTATATTATTTTTACATGGCGACGACTGTGTGGCGTAGCAGATTCAAAGACTCCAACCCTTGCGGCACACTTGGGTTGGGGGGTTCCCTGCCGAGTCAATGATAGATTACATATAGCCAATGGAATTTCAGAGTTTTAGGGTATACCACCTAGCGCAGAAGTAAAACAAAGTGTGTTACAGAGTTCAGATGATTTATCAGAGACTTTCGAAAATGCCCATATGATTTCTTATCATATGATATGTTTATGAATTGTTCTAAATTGATCTCATATATGTTAAATATAAATTATTATTGTGGATTCGCTCTACATACCAGTACAATTATATTGACCCCTACCTCCCAGGTTTAGAGGCTAAGTCTAGGGGTTTGGCTAATCAGTAAAGTATCCAGATAGAAGTAATCCGTACAGTGGTGAGCCTTCTTTATTCTAGAAGGCCTGTTATTTCAGATTATGTTATTCCTTTGTTTTGGTCTACTGGGGGCCTTGTCCCAGCTTTTTAGATAGTTGTTTTTAGATTATGTAGTAGAGATTTTGCAGACTGTTCCAGATGTTGTTTAGTTTATTTCAGATTTCATTCCTTATTGTTAAACTGAATCCAGAGTATGACCATGTTTCTATATCAGATTATATTTCCACATCTTCTTTTATTATATGAATATTGTGCATGATTACCAGATAGAATAAGACGCCCGAGCCTGCATGGTTCGAGATATTCATCATGGCTAGACCCTAGTTTGGGTTGTGATAAATTTGGTCCCAAGGTATCTGCGAAATCACGTTGGGTAGAGTCTTATTTATGTGTGTGTAGCATGCCACACTTATAAGCAGGAGGCTATAAGGCGTTTAGGAATGTTTCCCCTCTTTGTGATTCAGTTCATGCCTTAGAGTCTAATCTACCCCCTAATCATGTGATCTCCTGTATTTTAGAAAAGCAGCCATGCCTCCTCATCACTCTAACAATCAGAATACTCAGGATAAAGAAATTTGTCCCACCCATGGGATACAGACCCGTAACATAGCTCACACCCCAGAACCTATTCTTACTCCGGGAGTACCTCCAAACTCGACCAGTCCGCCTTGATCCCCAAGGACAAATGTTAACTGTCCCTAGTCTTCTCAGAGGGATATATCTAATGAAGAATTTAGACAGTTCATTCACATACTGGCACAACTGGTAGCCACATAAACTTAGTAGTCGAAAGATGTTGGGTCTATATCTGCTACTTCTGAGGCTACTTGTGTGGATCAGTTCATGAGGATGAACCCACCAAAGTTTATTGGTACCAAGGTAGAAGAGGATCCACATGAGTTTGTGGATGAGATGGAAAAGATCTTTAAGGTAATGCATATAGATAAGGTAGAGGGGGTTAATTTAGTTGCTTACTAGCTTAAGGATGTAGTGAACCAATGGTATAATGAGTAGGAAGATTCAAAAAGTGAGCATGCTGAACCCACAGTTTGGGCCGAGTTCGTGGAAGCCTTCCTTGATCGGTTCTTTCCTTTCAAGCTGAGGGAGGCCAAAGTCGAGGAGTTTATGAATCTAAAGTAGGGAAAGATGAGTGTCCAGGAGTACACTTTGAGGTTTAACCAACTAGCCCGTTATGCTCCAGATATGACTAGTAATATGAGGGGCCGAATGAGGAAATTTGCATCCGGCCTTTCAGATGACTCAGTACTTGAATGTCAGGGAGCATTGTTGAACCGGGACATGGATTTTTCTAGACTATCAGTCTATATACAGCAAGTTGAGGAGAAGAAAAATAAAATTATAGAATCTAGAGAGAAAGATAGACAGGCAAAGGGAGCCAAAACACCAGACCAGAGCTACAGTCAGTAGCAGAGTGGGAATTGGAGTAATAAATGGCAGAAGAAGAAGAATTGGGGTAATGCGAAGTCTGCAGCCAGTGCTTCGGTGACTAGACCCCATCCGGAAAGCGCACTTAGGATTTTTAGTATAGGCAAGGGCCGAGGATGCAGGGTTTGTGGTCTCAAGAAAGTGTAGCTCAAATCTCTCAAACATACCTGCTCTGTGAGAGATATGGGAGGAATCATCCAGGTAGATGTCAATTTGGTGCTATGGTGTGTTATTTGTGTGGCCAGCTAGGCCATATCCAGAAAGACTATTTGGTATCAAAGGGTAATATTGGTGGATCCAAGTCACAGGCTAATTCTTCTGTATCACCATGGCCTCAGAAAGGTGCCACTTCAGCCGTCGAAAATGGACGCAACCGGTTGTACTCCTTGACCAACCGCTAAGAGGTAGAGGCCTCACCGAATGTATTTACTGGTACGTTGAAAATATTTTCCCATGATGTTTATGTGTTACTTGATCCCAGGTCTACCTTGTCATATGTGACCCCTTATGTGGCTGTTGGTTTAGGGTTTGCACCCGATGTGACTGCTGAGCCTTTTTCTATTTCCACTCTAGTAGGAGATTCTGTTGTGGCTAGCAGGGTGTATATAAATTGTGTGGTGACTATTTATGGGTGGGATATTGTGGTAGATCTCATAGGACTTAAAATGATTAACTTTGATGCTATCTTAGGGATGGATTGGATCCATTCGTGCTATGCCATACTAAATTATAGAACCCAAAGAGTCACTTTTTCTTTCCCGAATGAACCAGTAGTTGAGTGGGAGGGATATTCTTTAGCACCTAGAGGGCACTTTATATCTTACCTCAAAGCCCTTAAACTTATTTTTAAGGATTGTTTGTATCATCTTATTCGGATTAAAGATTCAAATACCGAGAACCCTTCTCTTCAGTCCATCCCTGTAGTGAATGAATTCCCAAAAAATTTTCCAGATGATCTCTCAGGAATACCACCTGATAGGGAGATAGATTTTGATATTGATTTATTGCTAGACACCCATCCTATCTCTACTCTGCCATATAGAATGGCTCTTGCAGGGCTAAAAGAGTTGAAAGAGCAGCTAGCAGATCTTCTAGACAAAGGTTTTATTCGTCCTAGTGTTTCTCCCTAGGGTGCACCTATACTCTTTGTGTGAAAGAAAGATGGTTTCCTGCGTATGTGCATAGATTACCGCAAGTTAAATAAGGTCACTTTTAAAAATAAATATCCTCTTCCTAGAATTAATGATTTTTTTGACCAGCTTCAGGGTGCTAGATGTTTTTCAAAGATAGACCTACATTCGGGATACCATCAGTTGAAAGTTAGAGAGTCTGACATTCCCAAAACAGCTTTCCAAACCAGATACAGTTATTATGAGTTCTTAGTCATGTCTTTTGGGGTGACTAACGCCCCTGCAACCTTTATGGACCTTATGAATAGGGTGTTCCATCAGTTTCTAGACTTGTTTGTCATAGTTTTCATTGATGACATCTTGGTGTATTCTAAGAGTAAAGAGGACCATACCAATCACCTCTAAATTATTCATCAGACTCTCAGAGATCATAAGTTGTATGCAAAATTTTCCAAGTGTGAATTCTATCTTGATGTTATTACTTTCTTGGGGCATGTTGTGGCTAGTGAGGGAATTAAGGTTGATCCTCAAAAGGTTGAGGCAGTGAGGAAATGGCCCAGACCCACAACTCCAACCGATATTCAGAGCTTCTTGGGTTTGGCAGGGTATTACAGAAGATTTTTAAAAAGCTTTTCTTCCATAGCTGCTCCATTTACCAAGATGATTCAAAAGAAAGCAAAGTTTGTGTGATCTGACTCCTGTGAGAACAGTTTTAAGAGGTTGAAAGAAAAGTTGACCACTGCTCCTATTTTGACTCTTCCGGAAGGTACAGAGGGTTTCGTTGTGTACTGTGATGCATCCTGAGTAGGACTCATATGTGTGCTTATCCAGCATGGTAGAGTGGTAGCTTATGAATCTAGGCAGTTAAAGGTGCACGAGCGAAATTAAACCACCCATGACTTGGAGTTAGCGGCTGTGGTGTTCGTACTTAAAATCTGGATGCATTATCTTTATAGAGTTCATATTGATATATTTACTGACCCTAAAGGTTTGCAGTATGTTTTCTCTCAAAAAGAACTTAATCTCAGGCAAAGATGGTGGTTAGAATTGTTAAAGTATTATGACATGAGCCTACACTATCATCCGGGAAAGGCAAATATGGTAGCTGACGCCCTCAGCAGTTTGTCTATAGGCAGCTTTTCTCATGTTGAAGAAGGGAAAAGAGAGATGGTAAAGGATATTCATTGACTTGCAAATCTTAGAGTGCAACTCTTAGATTCTGAAGATAGAGAGGTGGTTGTTCATGAGATAACTAAATCATCCCTTTTTGCAGAGGTTAAGGAAAAACAGGTTGAAGATCCCATCTTGATATAGATCAAGAAAGATATAGGTCAACAGAAGGTAATTTCCTTTGAAATTGGTGGTGATGGTATTTTGAGATATCAGAGTAGATTGTGTGTGCCAAATGTAGAAGGTCTGAGGGAGAGAATCCTTGATGAAGCTCACATATCGAGGTATGTTGTCCACCCTAGCTCTACTAAGATATATCATGACTTAAAGTCTATATATTGGTGGAATAATATGAAGCGTGATGTGGCTAACTATGTTACTAAGTGTTTGAACTATCAAGTGAAAGCAGAGCATATGAGGCCAGGTGGTACTTCCCAAGAGATAGCTTTTCCCTTGTGGAAATAGGAGATGATCAATATGGACTTCATCATGGGACTTTCGAGGTCTCGAATCCAGTATGACTCTATTTGGGTAATTGTTGACAGGCTGACCAAGTCAGCTCACTTTCTGCCTGTGAGGACTAACTATTCGGGAGATGTCTATGCAAAGATTAACATTGAAGAGATGGTCCGTCTGCATGGAGCACCTGTGTCCATCATATCTGATCGAGGTATGCAATTCTCTTTGCAATTTTAGAGATCTTTTCAGAGAGGTTTAGGTACTCAAGTGAAACTAAGTACGGCTTTCCACCCCAGACCGATGGGCAAGCTGAGCATACTATTCAAATCCTTAAGGATATGTTGCGGGCATATGTGATTGACTTTAAAGATAGTTGGGTAGATCACTTGCCCTTGATAGATTTTGCATGTAATAATATCTACCATGCTAGTATTAAGATGGCTCCTTTTGAGGCATTGTATGGGAGGAGATGTAGGTCGCCAATACGGTGGTATGAAGTAGGTGAGACTCAGGAGTTTGGGCCTGACCTTGTTCATCAGGCAATAGAGGACATGAATATCATTAGAGAATAACTTAAGACAGCCCCAAGTAGACAGAAATCCTATGCTGATGTTAGAAGAAGGGAATTAGCATTTGGGGTTGGTGATTGGGTGTTTCTTAAAGTTTCTCCTATCAAGGGATTCATGCACTTCGGAAAGAAAGGGAAGTTGAGTCCTCGCTATATAGGACCATACCATATTGTGATAAGAATAGGTGAAGTTGCGTATGAGTTAGAGTAGCCTACAAATCTGGGTTCTGTTCACCCGGTGCTTCAGGTATCTATGTTGAAGAAATATATCGGGGACCACTCTTTAGTGTTACCCATAGAAAAGATCAGAGTGTCAGACTCCCTATCTAATGAAGAAGAGCCTATTGCAATCTTGGATCATCAAGTCCAGACATTGAGGAGCAAAGAGACAATTTCGGTTAAGGTGTTGTGGAGAAATCAAAAAGTTTAAGAAGCAAATTGGGAATCAAAAGAGGACATGGGAGCAAGGTACCCAAATCTATTTGATTCGGTGAATGATGAAATGGAAGGTACGATCCTTGTATTACTTTTTCCATGTCCTTAATATGCTTGTAATCATATTTTTCTGTACCCCGCACCATCATTCGAGGACGAATGATCCTAAGGAGGGATAATATAATACCCTGCCAAATTGTCCATGCGTTAGTTTTATTTATTTTGACTTCCTAAGTGAGTAAAGTTTATACCATATAGAATTTTCTTAATTTTGACTCTCTATCAAGTGGTAACTTGAATGAGCTTTCCGTTGATATAAGATTTGCCCAAATCCGGTACCCAGGCAAGAAGTTATGGCTAAATTTAAGTCCTAGTAGTAAAACACCATCACTTCGGTGCTTGGCGCATCGCGGAGGGGGTCTATTTAACAATTGTCAAATTCTAGTAGCCTAGCGCAATTGTGGCTCATCCCGCTGAAGTTTCAGGTCTCAACCAGTGGGACAATGCGATGGCTCTACATCACGGTGACCCCAAGAATCCCATTCGCCAATTCCAGTAAGCCACAGTGATAGTGGTGCGTCGCGGTGGCCCATAAAATCAGGCTCCCAGTTATATTTTATTCAGTTACATTAAGGGTTAAAAGAGGGGTATTTTGGGCAATTACCCTATCCCCAATCCTTCCATAAACATACAATCAATGGCATAACAAAGAACTTTATGCCCAAATCTTTTTTCTCTATAAAGCAAAAACCCTAAGCATCTTAAAAGCCTTTTCCAAGAATCTCAAGATTCAACCATAGTTTTTCAAAATTGACTGAAGATTTGGAATCCCCAAACCATATGTTTCAAGAATCAGTCACTAAGTTCATAATTCAAGATATGTGGGGTTTATCCTAAAACTACATGGGCTTGTTGAAACATTCAAATATGATTTAAAGTTTATCAGGCATGAATTTAGAAAGAAATTTTGGAATCCATGATTTTAATTATGTTTCATGAATGTTTTAGTGATATTGTTGTTTTGGCCTTTCGGCCTTTCCCCCTTAAATCAATTTATACGTATATGTATATGTATGAAAATTGAGATTTTAGATTTGTTTGAGAACACAAATTATGAAATCCTTCTCTTGTAACGAATTTAAGTTTATGATCTTATTGTGAATGGTTTGAAATGCATGATTTATGGTTTGAAAATTATTTTCTCAATATCATAGTATTTGAACATGATTTAGAAATGATGAGAGAGAGTTTCTTGATATAACTATGTTCTTGTGTTAAAAAGAAAGAATTGCATGTGATTGAGAACTTTGATAAGACCACCTTGTGTATTTGAAATGTTGAAAAAGAGATTTTCTTGCATGTGTTTACATGAGTTTTAACAAAGAGTTCTTTGAATTGATCTATTGATATGGTGGTCCCAAACCTTATGTTTTAAAAATAGAGTTTATAATATGCTATTAATGGCTCAGAGACGCGACTTTCCAGTTAATGGTATGACGATACCATAAGCATGTATGCCATAATAGAGAATGTTTTCAGAGTGTGTTTTCAGAGAATGCATGTTTTAAAGAGTTAAAACTACGCTTAAATAGGGTTAGGTGGTTACCCGAAGAATGCTTGAGTTCAAGTGACTCTTAGTCTAAAACCATGATTTGTCGATTCGGGTATATTATTTTGACGCTGGCGACGGCCGTGTGGCATATCAAGGTCAGAAACTCTAACCCTTACGGCACACTTGGGTTGTGGGCTTCCCCGCTAAGTCAATGGCAGATTCTATATAACCCGTAGAATTTCAGAGTTGTAGGGTATACCACCTAGCGTAGAAGTAAAACAAAGAGTGTCACAGAGTTTAGATGATTTATCAGAGTCTTTCGAAAATACCCATGTGATTTCTTACCATATGATATATTCATGAACTATTCTAAATTACTCTTATATATGTTGAATATAAATTATTATTTTTTATTTGCTTTGCATACCAGTACAATTGTATTGATCCCCTGCCTCCCAGGTTCGGAGGCTCAGTCTAGGGGTCCGACTAATCAGTCGAGTATCCAGAGAGAAGTGATTTGTACAGTGGTGAGCCTTCTTTATTCTAGAAGACCTGTTATTTCAGATTATGTTATTCCTTTCTTTTGGTCTACTGGGGTCCTTGTCCTAGCTTTTCAGACAGTTGTCTTTAGATCATGTAGTAGAGATTTTGCAGACTGTTCTAGATGTTGTTTAGTTGATTTCAGATTTCATTCCTTATTGTTAAACTGAATCCAGAATATGATCGTGTTTTCGTATCATATTATATTTCCACATCTTCTTTATTATAGAATGGTGTACATGATTACCAGATAGAGTAGAACACTCGAGCCTTTATGGTTCGGGATATCCTTCATGGCCAAGCCCTAGTTCAGGTCGTGACAATCATGCCAATCACCTCCGAGTAGTATTACAATCTCTTAAGGATCAGCGATTGTATGCCAAGTTTTCAAAGTATGAGTTTTGGTTGAATGTGACTTTTATGGGTCATGTTGTTACCAGTGAGAGGATGGTAGTGGATCCATAAAAAGTTGAGGCGGTTAAGAAGTGGCCTAGACCTACGACTCTGACTAACATTCAAAGGTTCTTGGGTTTAGTAGGGTATTATAGGAGGTCTGTGGAGAGCTTCTCTTCTATTGCTGCTTCATTAACTAAGTTGACTCAAAAAAGGTAAAGTTTCTGTGATCCGATGCTTGTGAGGGTAGTTTTGAGAATTTGAAGGATAAATTGACTTCCGTGCTAGTTTTAACCTGGCCTGGTGGAACTGATGATTTTGTTGTTTACAGTGATACATCTCGTGTGGGACTAGGCTATTTCTTGATGCAATATGGTAAATTTGTGGCTTATGCTTCTAGGCAGCTTAAGGTTTATAAAAGGAATTATCCGACTCATGATCTAGTGTTGGTGGTCATGGTGTTTGCGCTAAATATTTGGCATCACTACTTGTATGGAGTAAATGTTAATATCTATTCAGACCATAAGAGCTTACAATATGTGTTCGAACAAAAAGAGTTGAATCTTAGGCAAAGAAGATGGATTGAGCTACTCAAGGACTATGACATGAGTCTCAATGACCATCCAGGTAAGGATAATATGGTTGTTGATTCTCTTAGTAGGTTTTCTATGGGTATATTCTCTCGTGTAGATGAGGAGAAGTGATAATTGATTAAAATTATTAACTGGTTAGCTAATCTTAGAGTTTGTCTTTTAGATTCTGAGAATGGAGGTGTGATTGTTCAAGAGGTGGTAAAGTTATCTCTTTGTGCTGAGGTGAAGGAGAAACGGATTTTAGATCCTATCTTGATGCAGATTAAGAATGATGTGGGTTAGGAAAGAGTTATGGCTTTTGAGATTGGGGTTGTTGGTATCTTGAGGTACCAAGGTAGATTAATGGGCTGCGAGAAAGAATTTTGGCTGAGGCTCACAAGTCAAGGTATACAGTTCATTCGGGTTCAACCAAGATGTATCATGATTTTAAAGAGATATATTGGTGAAACAATAAAAAAAGGTGTGGTTAACTTCGTATCTAAGTGTATGGTGTGTCAGTAAGTGAAGATAGAGCACTTGAGGCCTGGTGGTGTGTCTCAAGAGATTAAGTTGCCCTAGAGGAAATGAGAGATGATCAATATGGATTTTATTTCTGGTCTTCTATAGTCTCAAAATTAGAATGATTATATTTGAGTCATCGTGGATAGAATGACTAAGTCTGCTCATATTTTGCCTGTGAGAACTACTTACTCTAGAGAAGATTATGCTATATTGTTTATCAGGAGATCATCAAGTTGCATGGTGCTTTAGTTTCCATCATCTTTGATCGAGGTACGCAGTTCTCTTCTCACTTTGGGTGATCATTTCCTAAAGTCTTAGGCACTTGGATGAACCTTAGCACTACATTCCACCCTTAGACAGATGAACAAGTGGAGAGGACCATTCAGACTTTGGAGGATATGCTAAGGGCCTATATGATTGATTTTAGAGGTAGTTGGGTAGATCATTTGGCCCTTATTGAGTTTGGTTATAATAATAGTTATCACTCTACCATTGGGATGTCTCCTTTTAAAGCTCTATATAGTAGGAGGTGTAGGTCTCTCATTAGGTGGTTTGAGGTTAGTGAAACTTGATTGTTCGGTTTGAACTTGGTTCACCAAGCTATGGAAAAAGTAAAGGTAATCAGGGATAGTATTAAGACTGCTCAGAGTTTCCAAAAGACCTATGCGGATATAAGGTGAAGATAGTTGGAGTTTGAGGTTGGTGATTGGGTGTTCATGAAGGTATCTCCTATTAAGGGAGTGATGCAGTCCTGGGAGAAGGGGAAGCTCAGTCCCACTATGTGGGTTGATACTTGATTTTGATGAGAGTAGGCAATATTTCTTATGAATTGGATTTACCTCTGAATTTGGTTTTCATTCATCCAGTTTTCCATTTATTGATGTTGAAGAAGTGTGTGGCCAAACCTTCTTTGGTTGTGCCTATTGATAGTGTTGGTATTTTGAATTCTTTCTCTTATGAGGAAGCCCTTGTTGAGATATTGGATTGAAAAGTCCGTCGTTAGAGGATTAAAGATGTATCTTTGGTGAAGTTCCTTTGGATGAATAATAAGGTAGAAGAAGCTACTTGGGAATCCAAAGAGGACATGAAGTTCAAATATCCGATCTTGTTCCTCGAGTTGGATAATTGTTCTTAAGGTATGTGTTTTCCTACTTTTTTGTTTTCTAACTTTATTAATGGTTTTGTGATTACATTCCTGACTTAAATTCATGCTAATGGATGCCATGACTCCTCATTAGGGGGGTGAATGATCTTAGGGGAGGGGGCTGTAATGTAACACCCCAAATTTTTTACTCAAAAATTCTGAGATTTGAGCTCACTGCCTAGACAATGACTGACAACCACGACTGGTAAGGTGTGGTCACAAATCATAGGTAGGGAATCATGACAAAATCATTGGAGTGTCCAAAATTTCTGTCCTGAGTATGACTAGGACCCTGTGAATCGTAAAATCTGATCACGAGTCGTAGAGTTGTGACGTGACTCATAACGACTGGCGACCAATTTCTTGCACTTTTAATTGAGGGTAATTCGGTTATTTCTCTCTTTTCCCAATCATAACCCCGACTATAAAACCTCTAAAAGGGATTATTTTCATCACTTAAATAATCATAAACTTCTCTTAAACACTCTCTAATTCTCCAGGTAAGAGCTACTAGGGTTTTCAAGGGATTGGCCATCTAAGAGTCAATTTTTTTGGTTTCTTCTCCTAATTCTTGATATTTTGAGGCATCATATCTTCCCTACACACTTGTGTTTTATTCATGGAATGGAATGTTGATATTCATATGGTTTAGAATGTTGGTTTTGGAAACTTGGGTTGAGGGTTTTTGATGATTATTTTTGTATTGGTGTTCCCATGAGTTTATATGCATTATTTGTCCTTTATTGATGGTTTTTTAACTGATTGGGTGCATGGATAAGGTTATATGGGATGGGGGTCAAGGCACTCCCCCAAATTGATGATTTTGGTTTGTAATTGGTTTTGGATATTGTGTTGCCCTCAACCTACTTGCATAATTTGCTTTGAAATATGGTTAATCGCATGATTTGGCTTACTCCCTTAAACTATTGCATTGCATAAATAGTTAACAGATAAAAATGGTTTTGGAAGCCCTTGTTGGTCATGTGTTGAATTAATTATAAACTATGGGGTTGAAGGAATTCCCCCAAATTTGACTTGATAAATCACAGAGGTTGGATCATTCCCGCAAGGTGATGAATAGTTGGAATGGCATAATGATGTTTGCTTGCAGGCGTAATTGATATGACGATAGCAATGGCATATGCAGTAATGGATGATTCTTGGTTAATGAATGGGAATATGTAAACTAGTTTAATTGGGCTTAATGGGGGATTGTGTAGCTTATCGCGAAGGTGTAAGTCCAAGGAAGGATGAACACTGGAAACCACGTTTGTCGGCATGGGGATCTTGACGACTGTGTGCATAGTTCACACTTATATATATACTAGTTTAATGTACGTACTTTGCACGTGTGTCAAATCAATTAAAAGTTTATTTCTATTACATATAGTAAGTATTGCACAGAGGAAAGTGAGCAAAGTAATGAATAAAAATCTATTAAAGAAAGAAATCAACTTAAGTTAAAAAAAACTCCATGTAAGGTGAGAAAACAACTTTTTCTCAATTTTAAGGAATTGACTTAGAGTATGACCATCTTTATATTAATGCATAATAATATTTTATTATTATTATTATTATTATTATTATTTAAACGACTATAACATATATCCTTATTTGAAGATTTAGCCTTAAAATTTATCATTGATTCAACTCACCAAAGATTATTCAATTATTCAAAATAGGTGTTCACAAAAAATAATAAATACATCAAAGTTAACCTAACTTATCAATTCAAAGCTTTAAAGCAAAGAAACACGAACTTACATACTCTTGAGTGATCTAAGAAGCTTCAACTCCAATTATCTACATCTATTTTAAATAAACAATAAACAATTCAGTATCAAAATAAATCAAATCAGAAAAAATAACAATACAAATATAATGCAATTTCACAAGTGAAGTCGGTGATACTTATAATTGTACTTAGTTTATGAGACATAGAGATGTTATGTTGATGTATCTTATCTAGATAACTCAATAGGAATCATCTTTGAATCATATTTACAAATTCATAAGTCTCAAATCAATATAAGTGGTGTGGAATGATTAAGGTCCCTTCACCCTTAATCAGATGCCTTTAATTCTCCAACTTCAATGCAACAAAAGAGTTTCTTATACACAACAGTGATTGAACATTAAAAGACATCTAAAATCAATTTAACTTTAAAATTGTGTTCATCAATCATGTTGATATTATCATCATCATCAGTCTTCAAAATACCTATAAAATCGCTGCAAAACAAATCAAACATTATAATATAATTTTTGAAAGAAAAAGCATTCTAAATCAAACAATCAAGAACCTAAAACCAAAAATAAAATATGTTCAACAAAAGCACGTAATGAATATACATGGACTAAGAATTGTAGATGAAATAAAATTGAATGAAATAAAATTGCACATATTGCACACATAGATTTTTGTCGTGACCCAATTTCTCAGGTCATGATGACACCAACCATAACCAAAAGTAGGAAAGCCAACCCATAGTTCGAAACGGCTAGTAACAAGCTACAAAACAATATAAGGAAAAAAATACAGAATAAACGACAAAGAGATCAATAGATAGTAGAATCCCAAGGCTTGGTGGAATCAGTACAAGAGCTTCTAAATATAATAAAAGTACAAAAGTGAACTATTGAGAGAATTAAACTAATACAACTTATCTCTGCATACAATATAGAGACTAGTCTAACACATAAGAGAGAGAGCAGTAATACCCCGAATATCAGGAGCTCACTCTAAGTCTCTGAACCATGGATGCTCTGCATGATAAAAGCACCAACGATGATAATCCATACTATTATATGCATGCTGTAGAAGTATAGTATGAGTGCCAAACGAATGGTACTCAGTAGGCAATTGCCAACTGAGCTCCAAAGATAAAGCTAATATATACAACATATAAACAGAATAGAAAGTACACCAAAGAGTCCAAACCTTATATAGCAAGTCAATCAAAATAATAAGGGATAACTATCATATTCAAGTCCAAGAGTCTAACACAACAAGACTAAAGAAGTATCAGGGTGAACAATCATAGTCCAACTATAATCAATGTACGTCCATACTATACCGTATATCCCATGTCAATATGCGAATAAAGAGCGAAAGAAAGATATATAGCAATATACAATGTCAAGAAATGAATATACAACATGAACAAGAGAAGGAAGGGATATGCGGTAGTGACATAGCTTCATATAGATTTATATATATATATGTAAACCTGAGGTCATATCAAAGCAAAACCTAAATCATCATATTCGCATGTTAAGATCTCATTATAATACTATTAGGATTAAATGCCATCATGCTCAAGGTTTCTAATTCACATGGAAAGATATGATATAATTGTGCATAACAATATAGTTACCTGATAAAAAAGGATGAAAACATACCCCAAATCTCGATACCAAATCAATGACCAATCTGTCATTAGTTAGCCATAATAATGATCATAATAATAATAATAACAATATCAATAATGGTGCAAATAATAGACTACTCCGAAAAACCACATACCTAGCTGAGCCTATGTGTACCCCACTGCCCCAGAGTCGAAAGGTTCAATCAACACACAACAACACAAGGAATATTCTTCACTTATATTTATGCAACCATCCCATACCGACTAATAGACACAGGTGCATACTGATGATAGGCGATATGCATGCAGGAATGAATGTAGGGTACACAATCAATATTACAACTCATCATACCTGTCATCATTGTAATCAACCTCCAGCCTTACCGGGTATAGCATATCATCACAATAACTATTACGAAATAATATATACAAATATACTCATACCACCACAAAGTATATATTTAAAAACTACTTTCCAACTACTTATTATTGGCTAACCAACATTATTTATAAAGAAACCACTAATTTGCTAGTCATTGCATGACCTCTAGTTATTTGTCAAAGCATTATCCTTTTTCAAGGGATAGCATCTAACCATTATTCATTAGATAGCCGACATCTAACATCTATCCAAAGTTCAGCACTAGACAATAATCATCATTTATCCACTATTCCATATTATCAACTAATAATCATTTAACCACTAACCATTGTTAGACAACGTATAAACACTTATCATCTAACCATCTTTGATTAATTGACATCATTCATTAAGTAACCATAGTTAACCTACTAATCCTCGTTCAACTATTAATTAATCAACCATATAGCAACTACTCATCGTTATTACCTAGCCTCATTAAAAACTCCTTATTTAACAACTAGTTGACATTATAAACTTAAGCATCAATATCACTAATCTTCGCCTATTGTAAATCCGACATCATCATTAGCCACAAACCAACCATCTCTAACTACCATATTTCAGCCAAGCAATATTTGATAACTATTATATTAGATCCCTAGCCACCAACTACTATAGTATCCGAATAGACCACTAACTACCACATAGCTTAACCCTTAATTAAGCATAACAATTATAAGATCACATTTTATCTAGAATCACATGAGTTACAAATACAATAATCATGAATGTACCAAATCTATGCATGTCATCACTAATATCCAATCAAATAAGTCGTAAGCAATATACCACATCTTTCTCCACTCCATACCGAAGAGATGTGTATATTAAACTTGTATATGAATCCATAAACTATAATTGTATCTCTTATAATGATAAGAAATTATGGGATATCCAATCAAATAACATAACACGGCCCTTAACCTAATTATATATATCCAGAACAAGCACAACATTATAATCATGACCTTAGGCCTATATACATATCTGAAACTCATATTTATAATCATATTTATAAGCCATACCGTATCTCTAACCATCTCACACATAGGAGGCATGTCACATATAAGAGGAATAATATAGAAAGACATGTAATCATCTATAGGATATCTTATATCAAAAGGTCAAACATGATATCTATCAGGAATATCACCTCTCTAGGCCAATTACCTTATCTAAAAGGAACCTCGTATTTATAGGTCCAACAATTATGACTAAATGAAATATCAACTTCATAGGTCAATCATTAAGTCTAAAATATTAACTTCGGCTAGAAACAAGGGTACACAAGTTAACTCTACCCAACTTATGATTTTGAGACTACCACACTATTCCAATAAGGTTAAATATACAAATCATGCTTCAAATGCTAAAACCACATCCCAAACATAGGTTTACATCATAACTATGGTACAACTAATCTAAACTAGAGAGGGAGGATAATAGGATTCAAAAGACTTATAAATGTATCCTATTACGGGTCCAAAACCCTCATCTAATCCCCAAAGCATCAACAATCATGGATAAGTTACTTTATGCATAATCAAGCCTATCAACTATATTCACACACAATACATATCGTTTGTCATCTATGAAGAGGAGCAGACAGAGGCCTACCTTGAAGCCAAACTGCAAAACTTCACATCATGCACCATATGCCTAACTTTACTTCACAATCCGCAAAATGTCATCACACTAACAAAACCATAATCTAGTCATCAATACGAGTCTATCAATACCAATATTGTAGTATTGTGCTTAGGATCAAAAAATGATACCAAAACCCCCAGTGGGTCCCACATACGGAAAATGAGTTTTTGAGTCCAACTGACTCTTTAAATTTTATTAGGGAGTTAAAAAACCCTGAAGAAATTGGTGCAAGAAACCCATATTTGGGGCTAAAATCAAGCCTCAAGCCATTAGAAGTTTTGGGTCTTAAAACCAAAAAATAAACACTAAAATTGAAGGAATCTTACTAAGATTTGAAGATAATCGTGATAGAAGATGATAATCGAGCTCCTAAGTTACCCATTATGACCACTTTGAGAGTAGCACGCCACATTGGGGTTTCTAGGTTTTAAGACAAAGGAGAAATGGCTAATTCCCATACAAAATCAGCCTTTAAATAGACCCTTCCCCGACTCTCAGGTGGTAATATTGCGCACACAGGCATGTCGCAATTGTAGTCATTGCGATCATGCTAGGCTCTCTACGATTGTGGTATCCGACTGCACTTGACAATTCCTGAAACTTGATTCCAGTTTTAGGCCAAGGCCTCAAGATGCATCCAGAATCTAATTTTTGCAAACTAGATATGAAACCACACTAAATTCTACGTTTCAGACGCATTGGTGGAGTCGGATTTTAAATCTAAAGTCCTTTCACTAAAGTTTTTTCTCGATGACCTTTTGGAACAAGTAAAGACTTCCAGATAGGGAATTGGCTCTAAAAACCAAACAAACTGCATGGTAACCAAACCGTCGGTCCCAGGAAGTCATAAATGACTTGGCCAGCTATGGAAAAGCTCAAATATTGGGAATAAGCATAAATATGGAAAATGACCTAAAGGGTCATTACAATATCCACTACTAAAAGGACTTTCATCCCCAAAAGTCAATGAATAGAAAGAATCTCAAAGAATTAAAAGGATGAGGTACTGGGTCCGCGTGCTCCAAGCATGATTCCCAGAAAATCTCAGCTGAGAGAAAAATGATTCTAAGGGATTTTTCCATAGGTATCCCTCCTTCAACTAGCACTCTCATTCTACTTCCAAACAGCCAAAACTCAACTTAACAGCTAACTGGACTCAAACTGAACCAAGAAGCTTGATACACACTCATCTAAACCATATCACGATGAAACTATCTCTAAATCTGCATAACTCAACAAAGTATCATCCGAACAAAATTCAACCCAAGCCATGAGTCATTCCACTAATCCCAAATCCAAAATATACTCCTTTTACCATCTTGTACATTCTATCTACTCTACGCCGAGGGGAAAATTGTTTGATTCTCGCCCACAATGTCTCATCTCGATAACTCCAAGAACTAAAGTTGATCCACTGAAAGACCATACGACAAACAAGGAAATAAGCTCATAAGGCACTGTCTGAACACACCAATGGAGATAATTAAGGGACGCAATCCATGTCAATGCTGCAAATATCCCAAATGGCAATCAAACAGAAACATCAAAGTCAAAGATACAACTAATAATTAATGAATATTCCACTCCTAGATGTCTCATCCACAAGGAATAAAGTCATACTGAATCAAACTCGAATATATTACTCCTATTGAGTAAATCATCCAAAATCTTCAAGAAGAACTGGAGCTCGAGGCTAAAATTAAAGTAACCAATACAGGGCCCGTGGGCTATCATCTGAAAACTTATCAACTATAATCCAACCTATGCTAAGAAAAACTAATAGGTAATAACTGAGTAGGCTAAACCAGCCTATAAATTAAACCTGAACAAAGACAATTCTAAGACAAAAGCTGCATGCAAGATCCACAACACCAAGCTAAAATCTCAATACTAAGGTCAAAGTCAAAAACAACCATCAGGAAATCAACAAATCGAAATAAATAATGTCTAACTTTCCACCTCATAGAGCGATCACAGGAAAAGCCATCTACCTCTAACCTTCCAAAGTCATCTACAGCAAAAGGAGTATTTAATCTCGAGAACAATAACAAGGGTAAACCATCACAAGGGAATGAACCTCACAGATCTAGGAGATCAATCAATGATATCTCAACATCAATATCAAAATTGCTATCGGATAAAAAAATAGCCACAAATAAATAACGGACCTCAAACTGGTCAATCTCACACACGAGCTATAAATAAAAGAATAGCCAAGGCAAAAACCTTTGCAACCGAGAAGGCAAGTCTAAAGATCCCAAACACAAAAATGGGTGTTACAATTAAATCGCCGACCCTAGAAAAAAGGTCAATCTGCCTTTTGATATCATAATAAATTCCCGAATCAATCTAATATAGCTAACCAAGAGGGAACACAGTCGTCTCTACTTAAGACACCGAATAGCATCACAAGAAAATTAAAGATTACCTAGAAAATACTAGTCAATATAGCTACCCAATGAGGATCAAATTCATTATGTAATAACATTAAGTAATAATATCAATTTATATCAATAACCTCATGTAGTGGTAGAAATAACAACAACAATATCAGTATTAATATACTGAACCGACGGTAACAAAATGAACATCCATATCATATACCGCTCAAGGACATTAATATGGCTACTATGCCAAGATAAATGACTCTTGAACCCAAAAACCACACCCGTAGGGGAAAATATCAACATAGATCTACTCCATCCACTGCTAAATGAAATAAACCACGGAGTAGTAACACAAATCATGAATACAATGATAAGGCACATAATGACCGATAGAAATTCATCAAGGCATACAATCATCAATGGGTATGAAAAGCTCAATACACATAATAAGAGATAAGTGTGGAAAATAAAAGTAGACTAATCGTAGAGACATCAGTAATTAGATGCCTGATGGGTATTGGAAGAAAAAATCTTAATGGGTACAACTTGGACCGACCGACTGAATTATCAACTGAGGTGCCACACACACTACCTCTAACTGAATATGCCATAACATTAAAAGGCTAAGCTAAATGAGTTAGATGATTGTAGATCCCATTCCAAGGACACTTTCTTGATTTGCAGTCAGTCTCTCTACAGTCGAAGCAAACTTCTAAAGCACTAACATGGCAAGAATACAAATTGAGCCCAAATGGCTGACCACCTGACGCTGAGAGAAATCTATTGAATTATGTTAATACTTCTAAAATCACAGACAGTCTTAGTAACTCTAGGATGGCAGAGAATATGCGCTAACTCTAGCTGATCATTTATCTCATACCTAGGGCTTTCTATGAAATAGTGTCTCATCACGACACAGCCAAACCAAGATCCTATAATACCTTAAGATGCTACCCCTCATAATCTAAAATGGTCACCATGGTCCAAAGAACCATACCACACTCTGCAAGTCGTATGGGGACTCTGCCCACTATTATTATCACAACTACTCTGAGAACTACTCATAGAAAGGAATATTGTCTGCCAAGAGCTGATGGGCTACAGTTTGAGATGAATTCTATCGGAAAAATCCTCAATCTTAGATAAAATACCAATAGCACTATTCTGATGTCATGCCTCTTGCCACCATTTTCATAAGTCTCAATACTTGTGCTCTCTATGGTACATTTATAATCAATATCCTAATAAAAGAAAGATTCAGTTGTTATCCAATGCTCTGACACCAAAAAGAGTGGAAATACTAACCCTCTAACACATCCATGCACCAATGTCCAGCTTAGAAGGATGTCACATAGAAAAATACATGGACCACACAACTGATCCAATCTCGTACTCAAAACTGGTAAAGAGCCCTGATGAACACCAATAGACCCAAATTATGTTTAGCTGCCATTGAAGATCTTCGATGTCTATCTCGGACTCTCTAGTTCGACGCTATGCTGAAACTCTAGAAACAAGTGTTGAAGGCTCACCCGCATCTATTGATAATATCACATCATCCTTCGGGGATAGAATAGAGTCAAACAAAGTGTTTAAAGTTCATAGGAATGCAGATACATGATTAGGAATTAAGAAGTGAATTTTCTAAAGTGCAACTGTAGCCTCCCAAAGATAGTTTATGGACGTATCTGCAATAATCCTCAGGACTCTACTAACACTTAGCTCTTGTACTAACACACTAATAAAACCTAGGCTCTCATACCAATTTGTCATGACCCAATTTCCCAGGTCATGATGGCTCCTACCATAACCCACTAATAAGAAAGCCAACTCATAGTTCGGAATGGCCAGTGACGGACTACTCAATGTTATAAGGAAACGAATGGGGAATAAACGACATAGAGATCAATAAATAGTAGAATCCTAAAACCTAGTGGTATCAGTACAAGAACTTCTAAATATAATAAGAGTACAAAAGTGAACTATCAAGAGAATAAAACTGATACAACTTATCTCTGCATACAATATAGAGATTTTTCTAACACATAAGAGAGATGAGTAATACTCCAAATGTCAGGAGCTCACTCTAAGTCTCTTAACCATGGTTGCTCCGAATGAAGCACACACCAACGGCGATAAACCATTCTATGATCTACAAGTTGCAAAAGTGTAGTATGAGTACCAAACAAATGGTACTCAGTAGGCAACTACCAACTGAGCTCTAAAGATAAAGCAGATATATACAGCATATAAATAGAATGAAAACTACACCCAAGAGTCCAGACCTTATATAGCAAGTCAATAATAATATTAAAGGAATATTATAGCAAGTCAATATACGTCCATGCTATACCATATATCCCATGTCAATATGCGAATAAAGAGAAAAAGAAAGATATATTGCAATATACAAGTTCAAGAAATGATTATACAATATGAACAAGTGAAAGAAGGGATATACGTTAGTGCCATAGCTTCATATAGCTATATAGTTTTATATATATATATATATATATATATATATATATATATATATAAACACATACATGTAAACTTGAGGTCATACCAAACCATAACCTTAATCATCGTATTCTCATATTAAGATCTCATTATAATACTATCAGGATTTAATGCCATCATGCTCAAGGTTTCTAATTCACATGGCTAGACATGATATAATCATGCATAAAAATGCAATAATAAGATAAAAGAGGCTGAAAACATACCTCATCAATACCAAATCAATGGTCAATCAGTTAATCGGTCATAAGCTAGCCATAATAATGATCATAACAATAATAATAAAAATATCAATAATAGCACAATTAACTGACTACTTCGGACAATCATATACCTAATCGATGCTATACGTACCCCCACTACCCTAGACTCAGAAGGTTCAATCAACACAGAATAACACAAGGCATATTATTCGCCCATGCTTGTGCAATCACCCCATACCAACTGATAGACATAGGTGCATACTAGTTATAGGTGATGCACATGCAGAAATAAATATTTATAAGTCATAACGTATCTCTAACCATCTCACACATAGGAGGCATCTCATATACAGGAGGCATAATATAGACAAATATGTAATCATCTATAGGATATCTTATATAAAAAGATCAACCATCATGCCTATAAGGAATACCAACTCTTTAGGCCAATTACTATACCTAAAAGTAACCTCATCTTTATAGGTCCAACAATTATAACTAAATGAAATAGCAACTCTATAGGACAATCATCAGGTCTAAGATAGCAACTTTGACTAGAAACAAGAGTACTCAAGTCATATCTACCTAACTTATGATTTCAAGACTACCATGCTAGCTCAATAAGGTTAAATATACAAATCATGCTTTAAATACTAAAACCAAATCTCAAATATATGTTTACACCATAACCACACTACAACTAATCTAAACTAGAAAGGGAAAGTAATAGGATTCAAAAGACTTATAAACGTATCCTTTTATGGGTCCAAAACCCTCATCTTATCCCCAAAGCATCAAAAATCAAGGCTAAGTTACTTTATGTATAATCAAGCCTATCATCCACATTCATACACAATATATATCATATGTCATCTATAAAGAGGAGTAGACAGAGGTTTACCTCAAAGCTGAACTTCAAAACTTCACATCATACACCATATGCCCACTTCATTTCACAAGTTACAAAATGCCATCACACTAACAAAACCACAATCTACTTATCAATACGAGTTTATCAATACCCATATTGCACTATTATTCTTAGAGTCCAAAAATGATACCAAAAACCCCAAGCAGGTCTCACATATGGAAAATGAATTTTTGAGACCAACCCACACTTCAAATATCATTGGGGAGTTAAAATCCTAGACAAATTGGTGCAAAACACACATATTTGGGGCTAAACTCATGCCTTAATCCATTAGGGTTTTGGGTCTTAAAACCAAAAAATCAACACCAAAAGAAGGAATCTTACCATAGATTTGAAGATAATCATGATAGAAGATGATAATCGATCTCCCAAGTCATCCACCATGACCAATTTAAGTAGCACACCACATTAGGGTATCTAGGTTTCAAAACAAAGAAGAAATAGCCAATTCTCGCCCAAAATCAGCCTTTAAATTGACCCTTCCCTGGCTCTCAGGTGGTGTGATTGGGCACATACGAATGTCACAATCGCGGTCATCATGATCGCGGTTAGGCCCTCCGTGATCACGGTATCCGATTGCACTTGTTGATGGTTGAAACTTGAAATTTTGGCCAAGGCCTCAAGATGCATTCGTAATTTAATTTTCACAAACATGATATGAAACCACACTAAATTCAACGTTTCAATTGCGTTGGCGGGGTCGATTTTAAATCTAAAGTCTTTTCGTTGAAGTTTTTGCTCGGTGGCTATTTCAAACCAGCGAAGACTTCTAAATATGGAATTTGCTCTAAAAACTAAATGAACTGCCCAGTAACCGAACTGTTGGTCCCACCAAGTCATAAATGACTTGGACAGCTATGGAAAAGCTCAAACGGTCGAAATAAGCATAAATATGAAAATTACCTGAAAGGTCATTACAATTTTTTGATCAACTTTTTATTTTTTTCCAAGTTTAGATAGTATCTTATATGGTAAGTCTTGTTTAATTTTTTTACCAAATATTTTAGGACTCTTTAATTATTACTTCCAAATATTTTTATCTTATATTTTTCTTTTATCCTTTATTTTAATCCTTAATTTTTAAAATAGGATTTTATGGGTTATATAAGGAAATTTTTGTAAAATTGTATATTATTTACCTTTCATGTTTTCTTTTTATTTCTGTTACGTATGTTTTTCTTCTCCTAGTTTTATTGCTTCTTTCTTTCCTTTTATTTGTATGATTTGCATTCTTTTGTTACTCGAATTTCTTTTTCTTTTTACTATAATTTTAGTTAATTTCAAATTATTAAATATAAAAAAAATTAAAAAGATAATTTGTCTAAAGTAGAGACTTTTAATTAGGGCAAAAAGTTCAAATCACTTTTCTAAGGGTCTTCCCACTTTTAAAATATTATTGATATATATCTTGGAATGACGTGTGGTCGGGGCATTCCCTGGTCTTTCTTGGGTATCTCTGGTTCATGCGGCTAATACATATGGGTCCCTTTCAGTAGAGGGAGATAAACCCATATAGCCCGTGGGTGCCTAGATGACGGGATAAATACACAATCCAAGCTAATGATTTAAACATCATGTTAAACCTTGTTCCCTACTCAACATGTTATATACATATATATATATATATGTATGATTGTGTGAATATGCTTTTGAATTGTTTTGGATCAATTGATCATGGCATTATTTATACCTTTCCTGAGTTACATGCTAGCACTCACCCCGCTAACCGTCCTCGGATGTTGTATCGTCATGCAATGTAGGGTCCAAAGACACTTCTATTTCCTTGCGCAATGGTAGGTGATTTTTGAATTGTCCAACAATCATCTTTGAAGTGGTAATCTTCTATTCTCCAGAAGGCCCTCATTTCATGGTCTTGTATTTACTTATGTCGTAGAATATTTCAGTGGTTTTTTTGCTATGGTCAGGGTATGTCCCAACTTAGGTTGATGTTTGGTTTCTTAGAGGCTTTGTGGACAAAGTGTGGGTGGATTGTGTAATGAATTGTTAGATCTCTCTTGTTATTGATTTATCTATCTTGTTATATTTTTGGAACTCAACTCTATCTTTTTATATGTTTGGAACTCAACTCTATCTTGTACTATGTTCGGAACTCATCCGCTACTAGCTGTATTATATTCTGGTTAGCTAGGCTAATAGGGGTTGTCTCCGGTCCTTGGCGGAATTGAGACACCTATCACGACTAAGCCCTGGTTCGGGTTGTGACACAACTAAAGTCCCCAATCAGGTAATTTAATAATAAATAAGCAATTTAATGCACAAACATGACCAAAAACATCAACTCAATCCCCCACCCAAGCGTCATGATAATATGTCTTCTCAATCTGTAAGTAATATGCATATAAGCTCCACATAGGCATATGTCATAAATAATATACTCAAGTCCATAAATTTGTTCACATAAGCCCCATATAGGCAACGTTAAATAAACAACAATCCCAATATCGAACTATCATGGAACAACCCAAACCTAGCTTGGTCCACATATTAGGCCTCAACAATTACAAGTCTAATCATACTTTATGTATTCTCTAAAACCTCAATCACTCTTTCAATAATGATGATAACAATATAATTACCTCTTAAAAAGGCACTAACTCATCATCATAACAATAAATTCCACTAACAATATTCAAGCTCTAACATAGGCATTAAAAATTAATTATTCGATAATGACTGGGCTATCTAGCTATATTCTACTCTAAGGATATTACAAATAGCAATACTAACTAATAAAGAAAATATATAACTACAATACATCAAAGTCTTAGGTACCCATAGAGATGCTCATCATTTTACTTAAGCGGACCACCAATGCTAAACGAATCACAACATATAAACAAACAAGCATACAACATATAAACATTTTGGAAAAAGTTAAGATACATCTCAACTTGCCTTAAATAAATATCTATAAGCCTAAGCATAGTCTAAAACCTCAGTTGGAAGCCCAACTCCCTCCAAGTAACACTAAATATGTCCCGTTTAATCAAATATGTCATCTATAACTCAAAACAAAGCTAATGATACCTATCTTGACCCTATATCAAATGGGTCCAAAATGGATTCAAAAAAAAATTAAAATGAAAGAGGTAAAACCAAGAATTTTATTTAAGAATAAAGTTCCTTAAATCAAGAGGAGTCTATAGATGAAAAACCAAGCAAAAATGAGATTCAAATCAAAGAAAAATATGTTAAAACTTTACTGACAAAACCCTTAAAATCTCATTTAGAAATAAGAATTTGATGTTAGATTTGTAAAACAATTAATGGGAAATGATAAAATAAAGATCTAGGATTAAATACCTATGATGAAATAAAAGTATGCAGAATTCTTGAAAACCCCTATAAAATCTCCATATACCAAGCTCTCAAAGGTTAAATATGACAAAAATGGGATTTTTGGTTGAGAAAAAAGATTAAATTTACCCAGGTCCCAATTGCTCATTGTAATCACAGTCACTTGTGTCATTATTGTGACTTGAACCAAACCAAAACCTCATGAATTCTTTTATCCTCCTTGTGTTTGAAATGACCTAGATTCTACACCATCGCGATCGCGAGCCCCGCTCACAATCGCAACACCCGATGAAATCCTTCTCTACAAACGTGACCTATCAATCCAGCGATTATGATGCATAAGGAACTCCTTCATTTTGATCGTGAGGATAGGACCGTGAACACGAAGGGAGGATATATGTATCAGAAACATTTGTAAATTAGCAAAAAGAATAAGTAAAATCTCTTCAAACAGACCCTCGAGATTGGTTTACGACAATAAACCAATATTACTTCTACATTAATTTCGAAATTTCAGGCTCAATGCCAATGTTGAACTTTTTAAAAAGGATCACTTTTAACAAATTAACCGTCAATACCCCTTTAGGCCAAAGCTTGCTAGTTTCCAAATAAAGGGTCAAAATGCAAAATAAAGGTTATAAACCTGAACCAACCACATTACTAACCAAAAATTGACATTTTGGATATCATTGTACTGTCCAAATTGCTATCGACACTCGGACCAAAAAATATTGACCAAAGCTAAACCATCCTTTAAGGATACTCAAAATCACAAAGTTAAATAATACACTCCCAAATGTATGAGGAATCATGCCAAGCATCCCCGCAAGTCATAAATCATATAAAACAACCACAGGGAGGAGCAAAATGGTCAAAACATAAAACAAATTCTAAATTTCAGTGCAAGGGTTATCACAGATTCTATCACTAAAATTCATATTCATCCTCAGATAGGCAAGCACGAAAAGCTAAAACTAATAAAGGATAGAAAATACCCTCAAAAAACATCAAGCAAGCACTCTAATGTGGATCACAACAATGAGATTAATTTAAATAAACTAAACAAATTCTCAAATCAGAGTAATCAATCAATATAAAAGCATAAGATAAAATTAAAACCCAAACTCAATATCCAAGTATAGCATTATATCTAGCTACCAATACTAAAATATCAAAGTTAAATTACACCGAAATAGTCCATACAAAACTATGAAATAAGATAGGTTTAAGATATTAGCAATACAAAACTCCAGTCTTCAATACCAAGGGAATTGGGTCAAGAACCCTAGCATCCAATGAAGTAGATTATCCGAAGGATGATTTGGAATTTCTTGGTTTGAGTATTTGATGAATTGGGATTCAAAAACATGAAATTCCATAATTACCCCAGAAATCTGCTTGATGATCGCTTAAGCAATCCAATGGTCGCTTAAGCAAGTCAATTGAATTTGACTAGATCACTTAAGCAATTCTCTTCACTTGACAATATTGCATAAGCGATACATATGGTCTCTTATACGACTCTTTTGATTGGCTTGACAAGTTGATAATGCTTAACTCACTCCCATATTTCAGGGGTGAGGCGGTCATTGTCGATAACACAACTCACATTGAGGTCGAATCCACAAGGACCGAATTATAAATTTTAAACCCTATGGGTGTTCTAATTACAAAAAGGTTACCAAGAATGCTAAAAAACACATCATGTAAAAATAAAGTGGGGGAACTGATTTGGAATTTATTTGTAATAATCTTTGGTTGATCAACACACTAAATTAGCACTTTTGATTTAGAATCAATATTTGAGAAGAACTTGGGATTATGTCTATCTAAAGGAAAAGAGTGCATGGGTTGTTAAGAGTTTAATATGAAACTTAGATGTTAAATAAAAGATAGGTTAGGTCGAAAGTCTTTGTGATTAGTCTTTCAACAAACCACAAGGATTTCACCCATTGAATCTTTAAGCACCTAACAAGTGTGCAATTCATAATCACCCAAAAACTCAATTGGGCATCCCTATTTCTAGGATGATGCCCTTGATTTGATTCACATTCAAATCACACTTATTTCTAAGATTGGAAAAGGTAGAAAGCCATAGGCTTGATTATCCACTATTGCCCTGTCACCCTATAGCCCTCTTTCAAGGATGCTATGAGTTCCTATAACTTCACCTTCATCAAACTTTCAAGGATGATAAAAGCTTTCTAGAGTTTGGGGTTTTCACCCATCAAACCCATTTGGATATTTGCGGTTTTCACCCACAAATTCCAACTATTAAGCTTAAGAAATGATGTAATCCATAATCAACAACTAAAAATCATGAAAACCCATCAACACCCACTTATAAATACACTTTAGTTCAATATAATCCTAAGACTAAATTACTTACCTACTCATGAAGAAAGTAAATAAAGATATACTATAATGATTATCCAAAGCATTCATTCTTCACAAAACACCAAGAATTTAGCTCTTCAAAATTTAGTTACAATCTTTCCCAATTGGGGTTCTTGTTTCAAATTCAAAAGTATCTATGAGGTAAGCAATACCCAAAGAAGAAAGGATTTTTGCCTAAATAAGATTTGGGATTCATCCATGTAAATATACAAAACTGCCTAGGGCAACATTCCTGCTTAGTCGCGATCGCGTGAGGATGTCCATGATCGTGGACAACACAACTACGATTTTGCTCTACAACCTTAGTCTCATCTTGACTGAACGCGACCGCAGCCTATGGCCAGTGATCGCTGTAACTGAGGCTAATGGCTGCTCCAGGTCTTTAGTTGCAAGTCTCTACTTTCATTTGATCCTTTTGTAGCTCAAATCTGCATCTTTTAATCTCACCAACTATACACCTACAAAATATGGATATTGGTGCATTAAATCACCATTATGTCTAATTAAATTCTATAAAATATGGTAGTGTGCATAAACTTTTAGTGCAAATGAGTTGTAAAATCATCACTCATCAACACCCCTAACTTAGAATCTTGTTTTTTCTCAAGCAACACTACCCTTTACTATGAGACAAATCACATATATGCCCATATTTTATTAATCAATGATCATGATGACACTAACTTGATTACTACCACAAAAAGCTCTTCATTTATAGTCCAAGTGATTTTAACGACGCCCCTCAATATAAAATGGAATAATAGAGGACACAATAAACTTTGAGGAGCAATTATACGATAACTACTACTCACTCTAGAGATGACTTACTTTTTTACCTCAACCATATTATATTCCTTTTTATATTATTGTGCGGAAGATGATAAAGTCACCCACCTCAATTTGTTCACATGCCCCCTCACAAGAAATAAAATTTCACACACCAAGATATCAGTTATGCAATAGGGAGTTTAAGTGCAAACTCTCTCTCTCTCAAGAAATTCTCAATGTTAACAAGTATTATGCTATAGGCTTGCCCCTATTTTCAATCGTCACTATAATGAACACATATGGTTGGGAATCACAAAGGGATTTTTGATTTTTTGATATAGGTTTAGGGTAGAGAAGGATATCAATTTTGGACAATAAGTCTAAACCATCCTTGAACTTCTACAACACACTATTTTCACTTTTTTACTATTGGGCCACTTCTTTTCACTCACTATTGTGCCTACTTTGCATTTCTTGGTTTTCCCATTTCCCCCTTTTTCTTTCTCTTTTTTTGCGCATAAATCGTGTTTTTCTTTTCTTTGTTGGATCTTTTCTTTCTTCTAATCATTTTAACTTTATTTACTTAAGCTCGTAGGCACTTTCTTATGATTTCATTCCCCAACTATACCTTTTTTAATTTCCACCACCCCAACTTAGACTTTTAGCCTCAATTTCTATTCTTATGTTCAAGAAGGGTAGGGTTCAAAAGAGGAAAATAGAAGGATCACAGCTTCTAATGTGTTTACCAAAGAAAAGTCCAAAGGCTCAAAGAGGGTAACTAGGGGTAACTCCTATGTATTGGTAGGATTTTTAGGCTAAAATGGGCTTCCTATGTCAAAATATGGCCTCTGATCCTTTTACCAACCAAGCACAATTAAAATTTAGCCAAGAAAGACTTATGGGGCAAGTTCTAGATGGTCCATGTACACATGAGATATAGACAAATGAGATCTCATACATGGCATATGAATATCGTCAAAGGGGTTCAATTGTTCCTCACGCTCGAGACAAAAATAGAGTACCAACTATTTTTTTGAAGTCACTTTTTGGAGTCATAAAAAAAGGAAAAGTTTTGTTTCAGGGTTGCTCATGTCCATGCCCTCAAATTTTGCAACAACTTTTGGACGGGGAGAGGGTGTTTTATTTGCATCTGTACCACGTATAATTTGCTAATTATAGCGACAACCCAAGCTATTGTCTCACATTGTGGCTCTAATATGGGTGAACTACCCATATGGCTACTCAAACTTTATCGATGGATATGAACGGAATCCCAAATCATCAATTCCACAGGTACTCAAACTTTCCTTGCATTGGCCATGATTCCACGGGTACTCAGACTTTCTCTGCAATCTATGACTAAAAACCTAATCACGACATTTTTTCCTTAAGAATGTCGTCACTCAGTCTATCATAGTGAAAAGCTCATCATATATAACTAAAATAAAGTAACAAACTAAGAACAAAGTAATTAATCCATGGAAATGTGGGCACCATCAGAGTGCCCAAATATTACAATCCAAATAAAAATAAGAATCATCCAAAAGAGCAGGAAAGTATGTAGGAATATCAATAATACAAGCCCAAATCAAATGAATACGGAGACACCCCTAACTTAAAAGGTAACAGTGTCCCCACTACATAAATAAGGAAGAATAAAAGAGATAAAGGGGGCTCCTAAAATAGCATCAAGGCTACTTTCACTCTCTGACTCTGTATCATCATCATTCTCCTCAAGGTCGAACAACTCAGTGGGGGCCTGATCATCACTCTCCACCCAAGAGGAAGGAAGTTGATCTCGGGGTTTTAAAACCTTCCATATGCCCTTCAACCCTTTCTATATCTTGATAAAGAACTCATCCCTCTTCTTTTCCCGTGTGATCATCTTTTCATGCATTTTGGAGGTTTCGGTGTGAATCTGCTAAAGAGGAGTAGGATTTCTCAAGCCTAGCAATAGTAGCTTCTTGCTTCTTTTAGTTCTTCTTGTACTTTTCATAACTAGCCCGTGACACATATAAATGATGAGTAGTGGATGGCTCTCCTGGTCCCTGAGGAAGGCTAGACACAAGCTCCCTAATGGCTGTAATATCAACCCTATTCTCTTCAAGAGGTCTAGTTGTGGGTGGCCTTGAGATTCAGGCTCAATATATGCCAACTTTTCCAAGTCGATCTTCCTCTGCTTGCCTTTCCCAGGTATGCCCTCTCCTAAAATTTTAAAGAGGTAGATGGGGGCACCAGGGAAAACCCATATATCATAAGCATACTCTTTAACCCTACTCTCCTGCAAAGCTCAGTAACCAAAGAGGGGAAGAAGAGATGTGTACCACCTTAGTTCTTTAAATGGTCCATCTCATTGACCACGAGCTGACCAATATCTAAAGGGATGTTATCTAGAATGCAAGCAACCATCTATCACGTAGATCTGGGACTACTATCATATAGGTGCAAGGAGAGACTCGGCCGCAAGTAGTATGCAACCATATCCGAACTCACAAACCACTTTGTCTGTACCTTTCACTCTACTAAATATTTTTTCTAACACATCCTTGATCTTGAATTTTTTAGGGTCAATGACACTTGGATTCTTGGTCTTAGCTCGATCATGAGGGGGAACATAACGATCATAATTGCACTCTCTATCTGTCCAATCTCGATCTCGCTCATGGTCCATCCAACCTTGGTTCCCACCTTTTCTTTAATAAGTAGGGCGGGAACCCCTCGAGTAGTTAGCCAAATACCGAATTTCCTTATCCAACTTCTTTGCTTCTTTATCATCTTTATAATATTTTGATGCTACAATGTTTACCACTTTCACGGTGCACCCATAACATGTTTTGTCAAGAGTTCAAGTTGGGTCATCATTTTTTTGACATGCTCTCCTCCTTTTCTTCATTCCGCTTTCTTTGTTCATTATCAACTATAGAAGTAGTAGAAGGGAACTTGGGAGCTTCGGTATCTCGGGTATGCCAACCCCAATTTTTCTTTGACACTTCTCTGATCAATAGAAAGGCCACATGGTGTTGCATCTTTACTATAGAGCCACCAGCCGCGTAATCCACCACTATTTTGTTTAATGGATATAGGGCCCGATAGAAGATCTCGAGAAGCATATTATCCAGGACCTCATGATTTGGGCATTGGGCTGATTTTCCATTAAATTTTTCCCAAGCCTCAAACAATGGGTCTCCATTTATTTGTCAAAGATTTACAATTTCATTCAGCTTTTGAAGCATTTTAGATGGTGAGAAGTATCCATCAATAAAAACCATGGTAAGCTCTTCCCTAGATGTAATAGAGCTGGATAAAAGTGAGTAGAGCCATAAAACCGCCTATCCCATTAGTTAGAACGGGAAAAGAAAAAGCCAGATGGATTCTTGAGTAATGTGTGCTATGTTAAATGGCGCATACACTTCCACGAAATTCTTCAAATGGACATTCTGGTCCTCAAAAGCATGACCCATGTACAACTCTTTTATTTGCAACATGTGAAGCATGACGTTAGTCACATGGAAGACTCCATTCCTATTGGTTGGTGGAATACGGATTGCAGTTGTTTTGCTATCTTCATTTAGGTGGCCCTTATAATTTAGGGGACCATAAAAGAGGCCCATGTTTCTCCCATTATCACTCATCGTTCCATTAACACTTCGATCACCTAAAAAAATTCAAAAATAACAAATAAAGTAAATTACACCACCCTGAGTATACCTAAGAATCACACCGCATAAGTGAAATCTATATTCCACTCCCCGGCAATGGCCCCATTTTGATAATGGTCAAATCACTCCTATGTTTGAGGGGTGAGGCGGTCGTTGTCAATAATACAACTTACGTTGGGGTCGAATCCACAAGGAGTGGATTATGAATTTCAAATCCTATGGGTGTTCTAATTACAAAAAGGTTACCCTGAATGCTAACAAACACAACATGCAAAATAAAGTGGGAGGAATTGATTTAGAATTTGTTTGTAACAATCTTTGGTTGATCAAAGCACTAATTTAGCACTTTTGATTTAGAATCAAGATTTGAGAAGATCTTGGGATTATGTCTATCTATTGGAAAGGAGTGCTTAGGTTGTTGTTTGTTTAACATGAAACTTTGATGTCAAGTAAAAGAAGCAAAAGAACATCAAAACTCAATAAGGTTATCAATTAAGATCAACACCATAGTTATACTTTCACTTCACACGAGCACAATGATTATGACTTTGGTTGGTACTAACAATTAGTCAACAAGCATGCAAGTTTCTAACAAAATAACTCCCTCAAAATCAAGCACAATTTCACGAGCACAGTGGAATTTTAAGAATGTTCAAGTAACAACAATCCATTATGTAGAAATGGCTCACAATCAATAGTCCATCAAGCATGCTTCTTTTCCCGATTTTTGGAATATATCAACTTCACCAATCTATCCTAATTTACATGTCTTCTAATGAAAGGAAGTCCTAGAAACACAATATTTACAACACATAGCAAGGGACATACTCAAACACTCACACTCGCAAAGAACTTCTAATGTAAATAAGTACATTCCATATGCTTACGCTTATTTTCGATCGCTACTAACTCAAAAACACTTGGTTGGTGATCTCGAAGGAATTTTACTATCTTGTAATATAAGCTCAAGGAAGGGTATGATAAGAACATAGGATAAAAGTGAATACACCCTCCTTGAATTCCATAATACACAATATAAATAAAACTTGGATCATTGGCCACTTCATTTTTATACAACATAAGTGCCTACTTCCTTAATTCTGCTTGCTCACTTATTGAAAATTTTCTCTTTTTTCTTTTTACATTTTCTTTCACTTTCTCTTTTCCTTTCCATTCTTTTCCTCCTTTATTTTTATTCATTGATTTGCTTATAAGGAAATCACTTACAAAACCATGGCAAATGATCACCTTTTCCAAGTTTTACCATACCCCCAACTTAGGTTTTTAGCCTCAAGTTGGCAATTTCGAGTTCAATTAGGGTGGGGATCAAGAGAGGAAAAAATTCAAAAGGTTCAAGTCTTGTAATTTGGTTGTCAAAGAAAGGTTAATATGCTCAAATAAGGTAGCTAGTGATACCATTCATGCACGAGTAGGCTTTTTAAGCTAAAGTGGTTTCCATAAGTCACAACGAAGGCCTAAGATCATTTCACCAACCAAGTATAACAAAGACTTGCATTAATGGGCCAGTAGGGAAATTTCCAGATGACACAAGTAAGAATGAGAATTATTCAGAAAACACTCACCACACATGGTATCATGGCCCGATTTTCGAGCCACGTCCCACCGTTAGGTAAGCCGATATCATAACCCTAAGCTAATGCAATGGGTTACCTTTGTAGGAATGTCCAACATGGACCCTATATAAGAACACAATATAAAAAATAACATTCCACTACTTAAGACAATCGATATTCAAATACCATTCCCATGAACTGATAGTATTAGTACAAGAGCATCTAGATTTGAAAATAGGAATTTCCAACTCAAAGTCTAAAATGTCTTAAATAATCTCATACATTTATCTAAAAAAAAAGAAAAATAAATATAGAGGGGAAAGAGGGCAACTTGAACTCCAAGAGCTCACCCTATCTTCGAATGGTCAATGCAGCATGATCCCAACTAAATAACGGTAACTAGAACCTGGGTCTGCACCAAAAAGGTACAGAAGTGTAGTATGAGTACCAAAATATGGTTACTCAGTAGGCATCATCGACCAGCTTAGCTAAATTATAATATAAAGACGATATAAGGTAAGACAATAACTTAAAGTCAAGGTATAGGATCAAACCTGAATCCTTTTTTATATCATTTTATAAAATAACTAAACTACTAGGACAATATCGTAACATATCATATCAACATATACCATAATCATCATACAAAAGAGTAATCATTTTGGAAGCGTAAAGCCACATATATACAATAACAACCATGTATTTACCATAATCAACACCAACCATCATTATAATATAAAGCACAAAAACTTACCATGACATCCCATACCGCCAAGAAGTACATGCAAAAGAACACAACAAAGAACTCGACATGGTGTCCCATACCACCAGAGAGTACACCCAAGATCAATCCATCAATATGTCAAGGAACAACTACACAAGCAACTTACCAAATCTGTGGGGTGCACATTCCCGCCATATCCTCTTACCGAGGTCTACAAACGTTATCAATACCACAATTTAGCACAACAAAATTGATATCACCATAGCATAGTAATATAGTTATTTAATCTCTATTTCATTGATGAACTCCAAGTCTAGTCTATATTAGCTAATCTCCATATTCATGAAATACTAGTTTACAAGTCTTATAGTTTACTAGTCATCAAATAAGGAAAAGCTACAAGTTACCAATGCTATTAATTATTTACCCATCACAAGGCCATTTTCTAGTTAGGATTCTCATTATACAAGTCATCAATTAGGCCACATGGCATCACATGCTAGATGACAACATAACCATTTATCATATCATACTAAGTCTATTACTATAGGTATGTTACAGCCTTAAGGACTAGTTTTCATAGTTTAACCAAGTAAGGTTCATCAACTAGTTCGCTAGGCTTCTAGCCTACAAGTCATAGTCATTTATTAGAAATAACTAGTTGTCACATAAGCTACTTTACTAGGAAAAAATCCATAACATAACCATTAATTCAAGTCTAGTAGATTTACTAGGTCAGACTTTGGTTCTATACAAGATTACATATACCAATTAGCCTTAACCTAATAATAGGCATAAATTACCTCTAGTTACCGATTAGAGTTGACGAGGGTCACACCTTATATTTAGTGGTTAGTAAAAAGTAATGAGTATTAGTAACCAATGAAGACATTATGTCTTAAGTACACCAACAGTTTAACCACCCACGACATAACCTCACATATATACATGCACTTATATAAAGTTAACCCAAATGACATCATAACATCATTACCTCTTCTAGATTTATTGCGTATCATCATAATATCAAAATATCCTTAGGATTCACCAGTATCATCATAATATCATTACCTCTTCCAATTTCTACAGGTATCATCGTAACATCAATATATTCTCCGGGTTCACCGGGCATCATCATGATATTTTTACCTTTATTGGATTCACTGGGTATCATCATAACATCTTTACCTCTTTCGAATTCACCGGGTATCATCATAACATCAGCATATCCTTCGAATTCACCAAGCATCATAACATCATTACGTCTTCCGAATTCACCGGGTATCATCATACCATTACACATTCCCCCAAGATAATAACATACATCCACATACATAGCCAAATTAATAAACATACACAAGTTCACAATAATAGGGTAATACGGATGTAAGATACATATACCATCCTACTTTACTATTAATCATCACCACATAATATGAGTATAAGTATGAGCATGAGCATTCATATGTTATACCTAATCACCACTTTTCCAAGGCTATCCAAATCATGACAACAAGACCATAAATCAAGTATACACATTATCCAACCATCTATCATATACATAATCAAAAAATTAGGTTTAACCATTATAATCTCAACAACGTAATTTAGGCGTTCATCAAGTATCTAGGTCTCTAAGGGATTTCATAGTTCAAGCTTAAGAAAGGTCAAGTCCTACTCCTAAATCCAAAGAATGCTAAAGTTCGTTATCACAAGACTAACTTCTACCTAGAATTAGGCTAAGTTATGTAAATCACACCATAAGGGCTTATCAATCCTTACTAAGCCTATAGGGGAAGTTTTCTTCAAACATTCTTTCTAAGTCAACCCAACACCAAGTTCATTTCCTAAATAAGCAATACCTAGGTCAACATACCCTTAAGGTTAAGGAGCAAAATCATTCTCATCTATTAGAGAAACTAAAGTGTTCTTCTACTATTCATAATAGTAGAGCTATCTAACATTCTAGGTTGAGGGTCAAGCATCACCCTTTGCAAGTTCAAAACCTATAAGAGTCAACAAATCCCAAATACCACCATTCAACCATTTATCATATAAACCCCTCCCAATCTCACAAAATATCAACAATTATAGTAAAATCAAGATCAATCTAACTACAAGTAAGCCTAACCTACCTTGAGTCGAAGAAACTCACGAACCAACAAACTTTGCCTTTCCTTTTTGTGAAACTTCTTCTCTCATAAGCCAAGCTATCAACAATACAATCTAAGAATTACAACAAGAATAACAATAACAATTATGGCACTACTGCGCCATGGGTTCAAAAATGACAGCAAACCCCCTAGTGGGTTCCACCTTTGAAAAATGAGTTTTCGAGACCATCCCATTGTTCAACTATCATTAGGGAGTTATAACCCTCAATAAATTTGAGTAAATAAATCATATTGGTGTCTATAATTAAGACTCAAAGACTTGGGGGTTTTGGTTCTAGAAATCAAGTATTTAACACCAACTAGAAGGAATCTTACCTTAGATTGGTAGCAAGATTCGATTTCACAAGTTTTTTAAGCTCCTAATCAACCCACAAGACTTACTTGGAGGATTTTACACTCCATTAGGGTTCGTAGCTTAAGGGGGAGGGATAAAATGGCCAAAATTTTGGGCAAGACAACCCTTAAATTGGTTCCATCCAGGTCTTGGGTAGTGCAGTCACGCCCTCCGCCTGGCCATGGTCACGGTACCACATTCGCGCCTAAAGCTCTAAAATCGCAACATCTCTTGCTATGCTAAGCATGGCTGAAGCTTGGAAGTTGGTTTTGGGCTTCGACCAATGCCTCGATATGCATCCAGAGTCCGTTTCGAGCAAATAAAATATGTAACCAGATATTTTGACATTCTGAATGCATTAGAGAAGTTAGATTTCACATTTGAGGTTATTTTAATAGAGTTTTTGATTGGTGGTCAAGTAAGACCAATGAAGACTTCAAATTGAGAAAGTGGTTCTAAAAACCAAATGAACCGCAGGTAATTATGGAGAAGCTTTATCGGTAAAATAATCAAGAATACGGACAATGACCTGAAGGGTCATTACACATGGCATGCAAACTCTTCTAGAAGGATCAGTTTTATTTCATAAACAAGAGCAAAAAAAGGGTTATTCTTTCATATTTCAGCCATAGAGAATTTAGAGACAAAAAATGTCAAAGCGTTGTCACAACATTATTCACCTCCATGAACTTATTTTTCACAAAAATTATAGATAAAGAGGGATTATTATTTCACATTTCACAATGCAATGCTAAGTATTATTAGTAAAAAAAGTTTCAATCTCTTATTTAGGCTCCAATTAGGGAAATAATGCTACGACTACTCATACTTCACCATAGTAATTCTCTACTCAGACTTTACCTGAATCACAACTTAAACTTTCCTTGCACAAACAACAACCACACCCAAAAATAATGATTTCCCCTTTAGAATGTTGTCACTTAATTTATCATAGGGAAAGGATTGTCCAAAATGACTACCAAATGAAAAATTGTGTAAAAATAAAAAAAAAAATATAACTAATTCAACAAATTCCAAATAAAGCGCAAGCCCAATAAGGGCACACATGATCCGTAGCAATACATCATAAATATCCAAAAGAAATCATACCATAAGTATATATACAAGGCACCCCAACTAAGAAGATCATAGTGTCCTTAATAAATAACATCAAAGCATAAGAACCTAAAGGGGCCTCTAAATTTTTATTACTTACTACAGTGTCAGTCTCATCGTCATCCGTACACTCAGTATCAGCCTTGTCATCCTCTAACCATTATGCGGGAACATCATCATACTCTACTTGCCTCCTAGAGGGGAGCGGATCCTTAGGCTTCAAAACCTTCCAGAACCCTTTCACACTCTTTTGGTGAAGAATTTGTCCCACTTCTTCTATCCCCTCTTAATTTTCTTATGTGATTCACTCAGCTTTCTTTGTGATGAGGCCAAGTCAGTGTACACCTTATCTAACCTCAAAATATAACCCCTTTTCCTCCTCTGGTCTTCCAAGAATGTATTATAGTCTCTCTATGGAATATAAGAGGTAGGCCCTTCAATCTCACCTAAACCTGTAGGAAGTCTGGACACCAACTCTCAAACTATTCACAACTCATCAGTCAATACCTTAAATGGTCCCACAAATGATGGCCTACAAGAGTTGAACTCGTCCTAAACTGATTTGCTTGTATTAATCTTCCTTTTTCTCATTTAAGTAGCAGTGCCATCACCATAAATTTTTAGTGGGTAGATCGGTATCTTTGGTTCTGCCCAATTATTCTTTAGGTACTCATCAACTCTATCTCATTTTCATAATTTGATAATCAATGAGGGGAACATCAAAGTGGGGTTATCTTATAACTTGTATTCATGGAGCTCCATGATAGTAAAAAGACCAACATTCATTGAAATATTCCCTAGAATATATAAAATCATTTGGGCCCTCATCACCGAGATATTTGTCACATTCCCATACGGAGAGACATAACTACAAATGATTGAAATCTAAATTCTCACCTTAGTTGCGAACTCTTTTGAATTAATACCTTATTGTTAGGTTGCCTAAGGCACATTCTTACCCGGGTAAAGCTTCGATGTCAACAAAGTGACCAGAGGATAATTCCTTACAGTAAATATTGAATGATAAGAATTTGGCAAACCATACACCCTATTTATTACCTCAGCTTCAATAAGGACAGTATTGCCTCTTATTTCATCACTAGGATAGCTAGTTTTACGGCCTTCAGATTGGTGTAAAACTCTCTAAACCATTGTTGATTGGCATAACATCATTCAGGTGCAAAGGAACTCCACCCCGTAACCTTCAATCTTTAATAAATAATAGGGAGGGTCTTGGGAACCTGCTCAAGTATGATCTCTCTTTCAGGGAATAACTTATTCCTGTAGAAGTCTGCATATTATGCAATTTGGCATTTGAGAGAGAGAAATCAATTCTGATCATATTTTTCTTCAACCTCAACTTTATCGATAAGATGGTATTCCATTTTTTTGGCATGTAAACTTAGAAATGCCACACAAGTTGAGTGCACAAGATTAGTATATAAGCCATTGAAATGTGAGTAATAGAAGCCCAATAAATGGGGTCAAGAGTCAATTTGGTACTTAACCATTAAGTTTTAAATTTCTCAGTATTGTGAAGATTGGACCTCAAGTATTATTTATGTAGTCCTCGATTGCATTCGTGATAATTGCTTTTGCAATTAGGGTCTGTTTTCGCAGTATTCACTTAAGCGAACCAATATTGCTTTTTCACTACCCATTTATGCGAAAGAAGGGCCGTTTAAGTAGAGCCTTTATACCGAATAACCTAAACTCAGAATTTTGATCATGTTTTGGCACAAACACAATTTACAACTCATAAAGACATAATTATCATTTAATTTAAGCACTAAATCATGAATTCTCTACAAATAAACCACAAAACGTCACAAAAAAAAAATCAAACACTTGGTGTGCATAAACTATTTCAACTATTACAACAACGCATGAGTACTCAAGACTTCCTCATAGTTTACACCAAGATGAAAGTTCTAAACCCAATTTGTACACATATCCTTTATATTTTTAGCAATTCAATTCAATAAATTGCACCAAATTTTTTTTACTATAATTAATTGGAACACATGAAACATACCTGATTCGTGCAGAAAGAATAGAAGAGGGAAAAGGGTTAGAGAGAAAAAAAAAGCAAAAATATAGTAATAAACCTTTGAACTTTAGGTATTTGAAACTAGGGTATTCTGAGTGTCGGGTATCTCTTAAGAGGTATATTGGTTGCTTAAGCAATATTTGACAAAAATTAACTAATTTTGTAAGCGATAAAGATGTTGCTTAACCGACATTGACCTTTTTGTTAACTGTCTGCTTAAGCGGAAGTGTGTTTGTTTTTATGATACCTAAGGTCATTAAGCGCTGACAAAAAATTGTTTACTCTTATTTTTAATGTGGTATGACACCAAACTCAACTTCAATAAACTTCTTGCATCCAAACTTGCTCAAATCACATCCGAAAACTCTAAAATTTTGTGGAATAGTCAAAGATAAAATCCTAACTATTGAAAAAATTAAAATTCAAGAAAAAAGTGTAAATTTTTTGGAAGTGATGGGATGCCTCCCATCTAGCACTTGATTTAACATCTCAGCACTATGCAAGCAACCTTACCATTTATGTATCCACTTAGAGGATTTGAATTTTTAGTCTAACTTTAGATCAACATCTCTTTGAGGAACTTGGGGCAAAGGTAAGGAAGCAACAAGAAAAACTTTATCTCGCCATTTCGAAGACTTTAATCTTTTACCAAACTTCACATCAAACTTTTGATTAGGCTCGTTGGGCGTCGGTGATAACAATGATAGACTACTAGTTAGACACCGTATTTTGCACTTATTGGCCTTTAAGTGATGAAGTCATTTTGTCCTCACAAATTCCAAAATTCTTCATTTTCTCTGGTGATTCGACTTTCATCATATACACCAAGCATAATGTCATAAAGTGATTGGAATGAGGTTACCTCCTTATTTTTGAATTTGCATTATTCATGATATTCTAACTATAAAATGAACTACAGTTTTCACAACGAATTTGCTTGGGTTTTTCTTACAACTCTGGTATCCCTTGTTCAATTTTGACATCCTTCACTGTTTTTTATTTGTTTGGTTAGTAAATCACCATGAATTCTTTAACATCAAGCTCAAAATCACCTCCATTGGGGGCCGCTTTAACATAATTAAGCATAATTATTTGACTTTGTAGGCCATATAATTCAATTCTTGCATTCCATTTAGTTTTCAACTTTTGGGTAGCCATTTAAAATTGAACCCGTACTTGACATTGCTTAACATGCAATTTGAGGGATTCATTTGCCATTAGTAACATACCATCATGTTGACCCTCATAGACTTTAAGTTGTTGAGCTTGATTTATTAGCCACTCTTGGCTCACAATTTCTTCCTTGTCAAGTTTTTTTTTTTCATTTTGAGACTCAATTTTATCTCTTGCAAGAGCCCTTCCATAGAAAAATTGATATTATCAAAAACTTCATCATCACCATTTTGGACTAGGTCCCACTATTTATCCAAGACTTCTTAATATTTTTATTTTTCTCCATTGTGTCTTTTAGCATCTCTTTTATTTGCTTCCTTGGAGAGTCCAAGATTTCTTCTTCTTCTAGTTGACCCATTTCTTTACTCTGGCAACTTTTGTTTGATACATCTCACATTTTTGGATGAATTATATGGCTTGAAATCTCTTCTTTAACAACTTCATTTTAAGGATTGGGCATATCCATGGAACTTGAAAGATTGGCATCCTCAAAAACTTCTTCTTCTTTTTTACATTCCTTTCCAAATGCCACCATGGACTGATGCAAGAGATGCATATCCTCTCTCATTCTAGTCACCCGACCTAAGATAGTTTGAAGCATCTCTTCAACACCTTTGTGTTTGATACATTATTCTTTCTTTGTCACATCATTAGACCTAAAAAACTCACAAGAAGAACGAGAAATTTCATTAGCATAACTAGGGAGGACGTACAATAATTTGGGCAATCGCTCTAATGTCCATCTTAGCCACCACATAAAGAATAATCATACTCCCTATAGGACTGAGATGGTACATGCCCCTCTCTCCCAAGAGCATATTTACAGTCTTGCCAAAAGTGGGATCCACCATAATAAAAACATGGATCTTCAAGATAAGATTTGCAACCACACACTCATTTTCATTTCATGACTCCATAGTGATAAGCATAACAAAAAAACTCTATCTAACACAAGAAACAATAAAAAATCACAAACACATATTCACAAGTTCAAATAAATATGAGAAAGCTAAAATTCAAAACTAACTAACTATACCATATTATTACCCGATAATGGTGTATATTTAACATCGCTTAGATTACACTCTTGAATAGGTGTAGAAAGCATTGTCAATATATTTTACCCAAAAAGAAGTTGGGGTCGAATCCATAGGCAACAATATGAGTGGTGATCGAGTAAGTTTGAAATACAAGTAACTTGCTAAATTCAAACCTAAGATACAAGTATTTTGGAGGGGTTTTGATAACAAAAGTGAAACACATATAAAATCTAATATAAAATATGAACAAGTGATCAACGGCTAGAACAACGATAGAAAACAAGGTATATAACACGAGAATCAAATCTATCAATGAGACATCATGTTTAATTAACTATTCTCAACTTAATCACGAATCTAGTAAATTAGCCTAGGATTCATTATCACCCACTAACTTTTTTGACCATTTAGGGTTTATTCCTCAGTCGTTCTGTCAAACAAACCTTAGAAGCATAAAATACAAAACAAATTTTGGGCTACACAAGGACTTGGATATGTCTAGCATCAAATTTCATAAGATAGGTCATACGACCTAATCACGCTAAATTAATCTTTCCTGACCTCAATTAGCTCTATTAAGCATTAATTGAGGTAGATAAGAAACACCCAATGCAATACCTCCTTTCAAGATTAACTAGAGTATGAGTGGTAAAACATGAGATTAATATAGATAAGCAAAGCCCATTGTCAAATCAAGAGTAATCAATCAATACAAAAGCATAAGATAGAATTAAAAGCCAAACTCAATATCCAAGTATAGAATTATCTTTAACTACCATTACTCGAATACCAAAGTTAAATTACACCAAAATAGTATTAAAAACAAGAAAAGAAGAAAGGTTTAAGAAATTAGCAATAGAAACCTCCAATCTTCAATTCCAAGGGTGTTAGGTCAAGAACCTTAGCCAACAATATTGCGGATTATGCCAAAGATAATTTGGAATAGCTTGGGATCAAGTATTTGATGAATTAAGATAAAAAAAAAACATAAAACTATATTATTACCCCTAAAATCTACCCGATGATTGCTTAAGCAATACAATGGTTGCTTAAGCGACTCCCGACTTTGAATGAATTACTTAAGCGACTTACTTGACTCTGACCATGTCACTTAAGAGATACATATGGTCGCTTATGAGACTTCTTTGACTGTCTTTATTGGTCCCTTATGCGATACATATAGCCTCTTACACAACCCCTTTGATTGACTTGACTGGTCGCTTATGCGATCCTCTGGCCGCATAAGTTGTATCTGAATGTTGTTTTTGAGAATTTTCAACAGGTTCTTCCTTTTCAACTTTTTCTCACTTTTTAGCTTTGATATCACTCCATTTTATTAGACTTTTCTAAAAGCTAAAAATACCAGAAATTAGTATAATTCAAAAGATAATTAGCCTCTTCTTATCAAGTAATGACATATGATTATAAGAACTGAGATACAAATAAGTGATAAAATAACCACTCGTCATCAACCATCCACAATGACCCAAATGTCATCAAGACAATGGAAGGTAACAGGTAATCCACTAACAAATTCCAAGGTAATCTTCTCCCATTTCCACTCAGGAAAGGATAATATTTGAGTAGGCCATCAAGCCTCTAATACTCAGCCTTCACCTGCTGACAACATAAGCAATAAGCTATAAAGTCCTCCATATCTTTCTTTATGCCACTACACTAATAGTACTGCCTCAAATACCTATACATCTTAGTTTTCTCAGGGTGAATAGAGTATGTGGAGCTATGATCCCTATGCAATATTGATTAAACCAAGTCACCAACCCTCGAAACACAAATATTGCCATCATACCTCTGAACACCCTCATATTAATTGTATCCTTACTGGACTCACCTCTTACCACCTAATTATGGATGATACAAAGTCCCCTATCCTCAAAGTGGAGATTTTGAATATACATAAATAAGGTATAACTCACCTCAATACTAGCAAGGATCCTCGTGGAGTCTGAAATATTAAGTTGCATCATCAAGGAGGCTAAGGACTAGGTGTCTCATGCCAACGACCTCTTAGAAACCAAAATACAATACAAGCTACCCATAGAAACTTTCTTCCAGCTAAAGGTATCTGCTACCACATTCAGCTTGCCTGGACGGTATAGAATAAGGATGTTATAATCCTTTAGAAGCTCCATCCATCTATGTTGTCTAGAATTAAGCTCTCTCTAAGTTATAAGATTTTATTGACTATCATGATCTCCTATATCTCACAATGCATGCCATATAAATAATGCCTTCAAATGTTCAGTGCAAAAACTATCGCCGCCAACTCCAAATCATTAGTGTGGTAGTTGCGCTATGCATATTCAGCAGCCTCAATGCATAAGCAATAACTCCCCCCTGCTATATCAAAACATAACCCAAATCTACACTAAAAGTATTATAATATACACTAAATCTGTAACACCCTGTATTCAAGTACGTGTATTGGTCTTATTTATATGGAATTAATTTTTTTTTATTTTAATTATACCAAAATTTCCCCGTTGATGGTTCCATGCGAAGGTTATTGAATAATTTTTCCAACGATATAAAGATTTCCAAAAACGGATAGGTTTCAGATATAATTGAGCACGTTCAAAACTATAAAATGGTAGCTGGGATATTTAGGAATAGTAAATGTGCAGGAAAATTTCCTGCACACAAACTACTAAGGCCAGCTGAATTTTTGGGTCAACTTCGAACGATCATAAATTCCTTAATATAATGAACTGAGAGCTACAACCTATGAAAAGAAATATCTTTGACTCTTCTTTCCAATGCAATTGGTTTCATCCAAATCTAACGTCTGAGTAAGGAGTTATACTCGTTTTACTTCAGCCTATCAAAATAGATTTTTAGGGTCAACTTCAAATGATCATAACTCCTTGTACAGGACGAACTGGGTGTCCTACTTTATATGAAATGAAAGCCCTTTGAATTATCCTTCCAACGGTACCAATTTCACCCAAATTTGATATCGGAGCAAAGAGTTATGGTCAATCTACTTTAGCTTACCAAAACAGTCTACCGAAGGACAGATTTGATATTATTTAAATTTTAAAGGCATTTTGGTCATTTCCTATTATATTATGGATGGGAATATGTGTATATATACATATATATGATTTCAAAAACTCATTTTCATCATAAATCATTGAGGAAGAACAAACTTTAGCCAAATTTGACTTTTAAATTACTTTTGATTCAACCGTAGAAATTTGAAAGTAATCCGATAACTACGTTTGTCATCTCGAGAGCTTCGAATGGCATCTATTATTTGTGCAAACAGGATTGCATAATCAAGAGGTGAATTCTAAGGTATGAATATTATTTGCCTTTGTTCTTTTCCATATGTATATGTGTGATAGAGGATTATATGTATTGGTTGTTATTGAAAGGTGATGGAAATAGGGTTCTGGATTATTTTGCATGGTTTGGTTGTATTGAATTATGGAAGGTGGATATGGTAATTGAGTTATAAAAAGGTGGATATGGTAATTGAGTTATAGAAGGTGGATGTGGTGATATACTATTGAATTGATGATTATTTATGTCTATGGCTCTATTTGGTTTAATGGATTGGTTGGAAGGATAAATGAATCCAAACTTGATATTGGAGGATGTTGTATGAATATGCATGACATGTGAATGTAATTGGAGTATAAGAGGGTTAAAGTGACACCCTTTATGGTGTAATTAAGGCTTACTACTTAACCACTAGTTTGGTGAATTCAAATAATTGAATTGTGACGTTTGGTTGCTAGTACTAAATTGCTATATATGTTCATTGTAGATAAGTAATCTGAAAAGACGGGAAGTCCATTTGGGACTAGTATTGAAGGTTGACAATCAGGTATGTAAATCATACTCTATACCATATCTTTGGCGTGAAAGTGAACAATTGTTCTATTAAGAAAGTTTCTAAAATTATTCAGTAACATGTGATCCATAATGGTTTTGTATGATGTCCTACATTACCAATGAACTTGTTTCCACCCTACAAGATGTCAAGACATTCCAATACTTGTTTTCTAAATCTTACATGTTTATTGCACTAATGAATGTCAGAAGGTATCCGGTTACTCAAACAAGATCCATGTGCTATTAATGACTCCAAAACATTTCATTAATATACCAATAAGTTCCTACTTCATTGTTATGGCATTGTTGACTCCAAAACACTTTATTGATGTGCCAATGAGTTCTTACTTCATTGTTATTGCATTGATGGTCTATTTATACGTCTCTTATTGATGTATCATTGTTTCAAAGTATCAAAAATGCGGAGGCGACCGAAATAACAATCTCAATGATTAATTGAACTAAGTGATGGAAGTTCTCTCTTATCGGGTGGTATCCCAGGGGCATAAGCCTATCATGGGTCGATCCCTATTTATGTGTTTATGGGTTGTATCCCAGGGGAATAATCCTATCATGGGTCGATCCCAGTTGATATGTACTGGAGGTAGCCTAATAGTCACAGTACAGTACAGTAATGATTACAAAGATGATAAGAACGAAGGTAAAGTAATTGAATAAATACAATGTACAGGTTGTCACAAGTTCTAGAAAGTGTGGTCCACTCTTATTATGATTTATTCACTTATTTCTGATTTCTATTTATCTCCTATATCATATGTGATTATCTACAGCTTTACATACTCAGTACATATTTCGTACTGACATCCCCCACGGAAGACCTGCATTTTATGCTGCAGGCATAGTTACTTCAGCTCATACACCACACAAGTAGGAGCCAGGATATCCAGCTGCTTTTGGTGAGCTCTAGTTTGCTTTGGGACTTTTCGTGTCATATCCAGTCATTTTTGGTATTGTATAGAAGTTAGTTATATGGCGGGGTGTATCCCAACCTTAGTTAAACTCTGTGTATTGTCTAGAGGCTTTGTAGACCTAATGTGCAGTCAAGGTGGTGTTTTGTTAATAGACGTGATGGCTCCAACGGCCAAGTATTGTATATACATATATATGTGTGCTCGAGCTTATACAGGTAATTATTTCCTCTTATATGCGACATGATGCTGTCCGAATTTTGGGTTGTCATAGAGGTATGCATGGGAAGTATAAGGTTATGAGTTGGTTCTTTCGGGCCTCCTCGGTTACGGGTGCTAGTCCGCCCCAATAGGATTTGAGGCATGACAATAGTGGTATCACAGAAGTTCATCCTAGTGAGTCTACAAAGCCGTGTCTACGTAGAGCCTTGTTTATCGATGTGTCGTGCATCGCATCTATAAACAGGAGGCTATGGATATTTAGGAATTGTTTCTTTTTCTTCATGTCTTAGATCATGTGATAGAGCCTATATTGTATATGAAGTCATAGTTGACCACTGAATCTATTTGTTTCTCTTATTATAGTAATGACGTCGGTTACCAGAAACAAGAATACCGGTAAACAAGTAGATGTGGCTGTCGGAGAGGGGACTAGTAAGTCACCTATTATACTAGCTAATCAAAGTGAGGCTCCAGCTGAGCATGCATTAGAAACTTCTTCCACTCCGGAAAAAATAAGGGGAAGGAGAACTATATCCCCAGAGCCACCTATTAATGTTGCTAATAAAGATCTTAGAAATATAGTACAACGTTTGACTCGTATAGTTACTAATCAAGCTCAAGGGCAAACCATTCCTACCATGGGTCCTACTGGTACAGATAGGGCGGCTAGCCTTCGAACACAGGATTTTCTTAAGATGGATCCTCCCACTTTTACGGGATCAGATCTTAACAAGGACCCCCAGGACTTTATTGATCAAATTCAAAGGGCCTTAGATATTATGCATGTAATGGGTAGAGAGATAGTGGAGTTAGCGGCGTATAGATTCAAAGGGGAGGCTATATATTGGTACGAGGATTGAAAATGATCTAGGGGTATTGATGCACCCCCAGCTACTTGGAAAGAGTTCAAAGAGGAATTTTTTGATCATTACCTTTCATTTGAGATTCGTCAGGCCCGTGCAGATCAGTTTTTAAATCTTCATCAGGAGAATATGAGCGTGAGGGAGTACAGTCTCCAATTTAATTCTTTATCCAGATATGCTCCTAATGTTGTAGCTACTATGGATGACAGAGTTCATCAATATGTGGATAGGCTGGATCCATATCTGGTTAGAGATTGTACTATTGCCGCTTTGAACAAAGATATGGACATAGCGAGGATCCAAGCTTTTGCACAGAAAATAGAAGATCAGAGGCAGAGGAGAAGAACATAGGAATTAGAAAGAGTATATTGCAAGATAGCCAAATCTACAGGGCAGTTCATGGCATCCCAAGGAGGGTTCAGACCATAGTTTTCTGCTAGACCACCTAGGCCATTATCTTCTTATTCTGCAGCTAGTGCCCCACCACAGTTTTGAGGATCCAGAGGAAATCAATTCGGGCACAGAAGTGAGAGTCAGAGTTCACGAATAGTGGGATACTAAGGGTAAGGGAATATGAGACAATTGAGACCTCCTCGAGAGCCATGTAATAAATGTGGAAGGTATCATTTGGGCATATGTTGGCTGGGGACCAATGTTTGCTTTTGGTGCGGCATGTCGGGACATATGATGAGAGAATGCCCATGAAGGGGAATAGGGGGTATGGAATGACCTACGGGGTCATTTGTTACATCATCATCATCGATGCCTTATTCAAGAAGGGGTGCACAACCAATGGGTCGTGTTAGAGGTGATAGAGGAGCCACGAGTTCTAGCCGGGCTCAAAATCGTACGTATGCTCTAGCGGATTGACAGAATTTAGAGGCTTCCCCAGATGTGGTTATGGGTACGTTGTCTATTTTTTCATTCGATGTATATGCCTTAATTGATCCCGGTTATAAATTATCTTATGTTACTCCATTGGTTGCTGGAAAGTTTGAAAGAATACCCAGATTGTTAGTTAAGCCATTTGAAGTGTCCACACCGGTTGGGGAATCTATTATAGCTAGAAGGGTTTACCAAAACTGCATAGTAACTATTTATGGTCGTGATACGATGGCTGATCTCGTGGAGTTAGAAATGGTAGATTTTGATGTTATAATGGGTATGGAATGGTTGGCGTCTTGTTATGCCACAATTGATTGTTGCACGAAAAAGGTATATTTCCATTT
>NC_061116.1:86271161-86277088 GCF_002878395.1 Capsicum annuum | reverse complement strand
AGTTGGGGAATCTATTATAGCTAGAAGGGTTTACCAAAACTGCATAGTAACTATTTATGGTCGTGATACGATGGCTGATCTCGTGGAGTTAGAAATGGTAGATTTTGATGTTATAATGGGTATGGAATGGTTGGCGTCTTGTTATGCCACAATTGATTGTTGCACGAAAAAGGTATATTTCCATTTTCCAAATGAATCAGTCCTTGAATGGAAAGGTGAAATTGGTGCGCCAAGAGGTAGATTTATTTCTTATTTTAAGGCAAGAAGAATGATTTCCAAGGGATACATATATCATTTAGTTAGAGTAAGGGATACAGAAGCGGAGCCACTAACTCTTCACACTGTTCCGGTGGTAAAGGAATTTTCTGATGTATTTCCTGAAGATTTTCCAGGTTTGCCTCCTGAACAAAAAGTAGAGTTTGGTATTAATATAATACCAGTCACCCAACCAATCTCCATTCCTCCGCATAGAATGGCCCCAGCAGAATTACGAGAATTGAAAGAGTAATTGAAAGATTTGCTAGAGAAGGGATTCATAAGGCCTAGTATGTCCCCCTGGGGAGCAGCAGTGTTATTTGTGCACAAAAAGAATGGTTCGCTGAGGATGTGTATTGATTATCGGCAATTGAATAAGGCAACTATTAAGAATAAATATCCTCTCCCAAGAATTGATGATTTATTTGATCAGTTACAGGGCGCCAAGCGCCTTTATAAGATTGATTTGAGGTCAGGTTACCACCAAGTGAGGGTCAAAGAGAAGGATATACCCAAGACAACTTTCCAAACTTGGTATGGTCATTATGAGTTTCTCGTTATGTCATTTGGGCTAACAAATGCACTCGCAGCTTTTATGGATTTAATGAATAGGGTGTTTAAGCCATTCCTGGATGTATTTATGATAGTTTTTATAGATGATATTCTAGTTTATTCTAGATCATAAAAAGACCATGCCAATCACTTACGACAGGCATTGTAGACTCTTCGTGATTGTAAGCTTTATGCAAAGTTCTCTAAATTTGAGTTTTGGTTAAAGTCGGTGGTATTTTTGGATCATATTGTATCTAGCGAAGGGATAAAGGTTGATTCTCAAAAGATAAAAGCTGTGAAGAACTAGCCAAGGCCCACAACGCCTACGGAGATTCATAGTTTTCTCGGGTTTGCCAGTTATTATAGAAGGTTTGTTGAAGGCTTTTCTTCCATTTCAGCACCCTTAACCAAGCTAACCCATAAAGCATCAAAATTCCAATGGAATGATGCCTGTGAGAAGAGTTTTCAAGATTTAAAGAACAAGTTGATTTCTACACCCATGTTAGTACTTCCAGAAGGCACCGAAGGGTATACAGTGTATTGTGATGCTTCCAGAATTGGTTTAGGATGTGTATTGATGCAGTATGGTAGGGTAATAGCATATGCTTCTAGACAATTGTGGCCACATGAGAAAAATTATCCGACACACGATCTTGAGCTGGCAGTAGTTATTTTTGCTTTAAAGATATGGTGCCACTACTTATAAGAGCTTGCAATACATTTTTAATCAGAAGGATCTAAATTTAAGGCAGCGGAGATGGATTGAACTATTAAAGGACTACGATGTTGATATCTTGTACCATCCAGGGAAAGAAAATATGGTAGCTGATGCGTTAAGTCGTAAGGCTATGATGGCGCCTATAGAAAGGCAAGGGATGATTAAAGATCTTCACCAGTTATCTAGTTTGGTAATTCGCCTTCTTGAAACTCTGGATAAAGAGCTTATCATACATAATGCTGCAGAATCTTCATTAGTAGCTGAAGTAAAAGAGAAGCAATATGCAGATCCTATTTTATTACAGCTTAAGGAGAACATTTAGAGTGGTGCGGCCAAGGCATTTGAGCTTACGCGGAAGGAGTACTTCAGTGCCAAAACCGATTGTGTGTGCCGAATATAGACGGGCTAAGAAAGAAGATTATGACAGAGGCATATTATTCAAGGTATTCCATTCATCTAAGATCAACCAAAATGTATCAAGATTTGAAAGATATGTATTGGTGGAATGACATGAAGAAGAGCATTGCAGAATTTGTAGCTGAATGTCCAAATTGTCAAAGAGTTAAAGTTGAGCACCAAAAACCTGGAGGTTATATGCAATGCATTAATCTTCCAAGCTGAAAGTGGGACATGATCAACATGGATTTCGTTATTGGTTTGCCTTATACATCCCGAAAGTTCGATTCTATATGGGTGATTGTTGATAGGCTTACCAAATTCACATATTTCCTACCAGTTAGGACCACTTACACAGTTGAAGAATATGTGAAGCTGTACATTAAACAGATAGTCCGATTACATGAAGTGCCAATTTCTATTATATCAGATCGGAGAACCCAATTTATCGCAAACTTTTGGAAGTCTTTTCAGAGGTGTTTGGGAACACAAGTGAAGTTGAGTACAACTTTTCACCCTCAAACAGATGGACAAGCAGAACGTACCATCCAAACACTTGAAGATATGCTATGAGCTTGTGTAATAGATTTTAAGGGCAACTGGGATGATCATTTATCTCTTATTGAGGTTGCCTACAATAATAGTTATCATTCAAGTATCAAAATGGCACCATATAAAGTTTAATATGGAAGGAAGTGTAGATCACCAATAGGATGGTTTGAAGTGGGTGAAACTCTTGTGTTCGGACCGGATCTTGTTTATCAAGCCATAGAGAAGGTTAAAGTAATTCAACAATGATTGAAAACAGCCCAAAGTCAACACAAGTCATATGTGGATAGTAGAAGGAGAGGGCTAAAGTTTTCTATAGGTGATTGGGTATTTTTGAAGGTATCACCAACGAAAGGGGTAATGAGATTTGGCAAGAAAGGGAAGTTGAGTCCACGTTATATAGGCCCGTATAAGATCACTCGAAGGTTTAGATAAGTTGCATATAAATTAGAGCTACCCCAAGAGCTCTCATCAGTACATTCGATATTTCATGTGTCAATGCTTCAAAAGTGCATCGGAGATCCATCACATATCACTTCTACTAAGGTTGTGCAAGTTGCGGAAGATCTTACCTATGAGGAAGTGCCTATAGCTATTCTAGATCGCCAAGTTAAGAAGATGAGAAATAAAGAGATAGCATCTGTGAAAGTACGTTGGAGAAATCGTCAAAGAGAAGAGATTACATCGGAAGCTGAGGAAGCAATGAAATCTAAGTACCCTCAATTGTTCAAAGATGAAGAGGAAGTTCAAGAAACGGAGTTAGAACATTAACAAGTAAGTTTTTTTTATATGCATAGTATTTATGTGATGATGTGAATATTAATGATGAACTTGAACTTGTTTTGGTTGAATAACTATGCTAACATTCGAGGACAAATTTCCTAAAGGGGGAAAGGATCTAACACCCCGTATTCACGTACGTGTATTGATCTTATTTTTATGGATATAAGTTTTTTTAATTTATTTATACCGAAATTTGCCCGTCGATGGTTCCATGCGAAGGTTATTGAATAAGCTTTCCAATGATGTAAAGATTTCCAAAAATGGATAGGTTTCGGATATAATTGAGCACGTTTGAAACTATAAAACGGTGGCCGGGATATTTGGAAATAGTAAATGTGCAGGAACATTTACTACACACAAACTACTAAGGCCAGCCGAATTTTTGGGTCAAGTTTGAATGATCATAACTCCCTTAATATAATGAACTGGGAGAGATGCGACCTATGAAAAGAAATATATTTGAGTCTTATTTCCAATGCAATTGGTTTTATCCAAATCTAACGTCTAAGTAAGGAGTTATACTCGTTTTACTCAGCCTATCAAAACAGATTTTTAGGGTCAACTTCAAATGACCATAACTCCTTGTATAGGACGAACTGGGTGGCCTACTTTATATGCAATGAAAGCCCTTTGAATTATCCTTCCAACAATACTAATTTCACCTATATTCAATATCATAGCAAAGAGTTATGGTCGATCTACTTTAGCTTATCAAAATAGTCCACCAAAGGACAGATTTGACATTATATAAATTTTAAAGGCATTTTAGTCATTTCCTATTATATTATGGATGGGAATATGTGTATATATACATATATATGATTTCAAAAACTTATTTTCATCATCAATCATTGAGGAAGAACAAACCTTAGCCAAATTTGACCTTTAAATTACTTTTGATTTGGCCTTTAAATTACTTTTGATTCAACAGTAGAAATTCCAAAGTAATTCAATAACTCGTTTGTCATCTCGAGAGCTTCGAACGACATTTATTATTTGTGCAAACAGGATTGCATAATCAAGAGGTTAATTCTAATGTATGAATATTGTTTGCCTTTGTTCTTTTCCATATGTATATGTGTGATAGAGGATTATATGTATTGGTTGTTATTGAAAGATGATGGAAATAGGGTTATGGACTATTTTGCATAGTTTGGTTGTATTGAATTGTAGAAGGTGGATATGGTAATTAAGTTATAGAAGGTGTATATGGTAATTGATTTATGGATGGTGGATATGGTGATATACTATTGAATTGATGATTATTTATGTCTATGGCACTATTTGGTTCAATGGATTAGTTGGAAGGATAAATGAATCCAAACTTGATATTGGAGGATGTTGTATGAATATACATGGCATGTGAATGTAATTGGAGTATAAGAGGGTTAAAGTGACACCCTTTATTATGTAATTAAGGCTTACTACTTAACCACTAGTTTGGTGAATTGAAATAATTGAATTGTGATATTTGGTTGCTAATACTAGATTGCTATATACGTTCATTATAGATAAGTAATTCGAAAATATGGGAAGTCCATTTAGGACTAGTATTGAAGGTTGACAGTCAGGTATGTAAAGCATACTCTATACCATATCTTTGGTATGAAAGTGAACAATTGTTCTATTAAGAAAGTTTCCAAAGTTATTCAGTAATATGTGATCCATAATGGTTTTGTATGATGTCCTACGTTACCAATGAACTTGTTTCCACCCTACAAGATGTTAAGACATTCCAATACTTACTTGTTTTCCAAATCATACATGTTTATTGCACTAACCCATATTGAGGGCACTTTTTCCTGCAACAAGGCAATATCTCTAGTAGTCATCTAAATGAGGATCATTCTTTCCGTCTATTTAGCCTTCGGAGGAGAAGTTACGAATCTATTTCGTGAACCTAACTATTTAACTTGAGGCATCAAATTTTTATATTAAAGTGATTCTACTCTGCTCCCCGAGAAGTTTGTTATAAAAATTATTGATATGTAATACCCCGCATGTTTCTAAGCTAGGAAGTGAATAAGTATTCCTACGTCTGAAATCTCCTATCATGTGATTCATATTTGAGTACATGACTTACAATGAATATCCTAGTGATAGGATGGCTTATGATGCATTAATCATGCTCATATGAGTCACTTAAGGTAATACAAGCTAAGAGTTTTTGAATCCATCAAGTTTGAGTATTCGATTTTGCCAGGGTCATCTTTTAATGAGTATAACTCAATGTTAATATGGTATTTTCGTTGATTTAGACCCACCAAATTGTAGAGAATCAAATTAGCTTTCCAACGATACCAATTTTGCCTTAATCCAATATCTGAGCGAAAAGTTATGCCCATTTTCATGAGAGACAGTAAGCATAGGCGATTGGTTAGGCGCTGCCCAATCCAAGCATAGGCGAATACTTGGGCGCCACCTAAGCCAATTCCAGGTGTCAAAAACACTCCGTCTTGAGTTATTTTAAAGGTAATTAAGTCTTTAAATACTCCTTACACGTCCCTAAACTTAACCCTATGAAATTTATAGCTTTTAAACATACTGCAACCCTATTTTCATCTCAAAGCTCATCATCCAAGAGCACTAAAGGAGAAAAACAATTAGGGTTGCATAAGTAAGCTTGAAGATCCGATTTCAAGAAAATTCCTCCGTCAATCATCAAGAATCTTCC
>NC_061116.1:86267462-86271061 GCF_002878395.1 Capsicum annuum | reverse complement strand
CTAAGGTATGCGTAGTGTTCATCTATGGATTCAATTCGTTCATAGAGTTCAAGAATCAATCTTTAAGATACAAAAGCTTGGTTGATTGTGGTGATATGATCATACCCATGTTGATGCTTGTTTGTGTTCCTTTTTTTCATTATAAAGTATGATTTCTATATTGTTGGGTATTAATGATCATGTTGTTGATATTGGGTGATTCCCAAGATGGAATCTTTATATGTTTTTGTGAATTCATGATATCATATGAGTTGGAAATATGTAAATTTGGTTGTTCATGATGTATAATTTTATGAATTAACCTATGCTTAAGATATGCATGCAAGGTGTTTGATAAAATGCCTAAGGAACTAGAAATCATGCAATATAGCTAAATTGTGACTAAGTGAAGGATTCATAATATGCCCTTACGTTCCAATGACTTCTATGTTGTTAATGTGCCTAGTAAATGTTGTTGGAATACTCATGAACTATTCTTATGAGATTATGCTATGTTTACTTGCAAATCCTACTTATGAACAAGATGCATGATAACCATGCAATTCACATGAACTTCCATGCTATTAGTATGTGTTGCCAATATGATTATGCAACGAACATGATATTAAGATTGTGCATGTACTTGCATGTGATATGAAATCCTTTCCATGCAATACATTGTTGATAACCATGCATAGTATGAAATCCCTACTTATGATATTATAGATTATGGACTCTACTCTTATGATCAAGTTAGTCATGTGCGTCAGTTTCCTTCCATCGAATCCTGGGGGTACTTGTACCCAAAAAATATAGTTGTGTGCCTAGATCCATGTCATGTTTCATGATATCCGAACTCAAGCTATGATTCCATAGACTTCAGTCAGTCATGTGACTCAGGAAAACCTCATGATCTTAGTCAGTTGTCAGATATCAGTAATATTTCGCCAGTCAACGGAATTCAGTAAGATCAAGTCATGCACAGTCAGTTATTCATGTCCAGTCCCTCTAGATAGGAATAGAGGTTAGCACCGAGTGAACCCAAGGATGGGAACTCACCCACCAGTTCAGGGTGTGATTCTTAGTAGCAATCCTTATGTTCCAGAACTACGTATCCAGCGTAGGTTGAGACATCTTAATCCATCAACTTAGGGTTGATGAGGTGGCTTAACCCATCAGTTTAGGGTTCCCACCATTCTCATTGAGTACCCGCCAGATAAGGGTCACTCACAGTTGTCCTTACCAGTGGCGCGGTATTGACACCCCTCCAGTCGGAGCAGAGATTGGACCCCAGCTTAGCCATAACGTCATACATGGGGTATGTTGGTTAAACACTACCTCCCACAGTTTTAGTAACAGTCTCAGTAAAAGAACTCAGGGTGTTCTTCAGATTTCAGTATATACAGGACTGTCAGATATAGTCATCCATGTTATCAGTTTCAGTATCAGTCTCAGTAAAAGAACTCAGAGTGTTCTTCAGATTTCAGTATATATACAGGACTGTTAGATACAGTCATCCATGTTATCAGTTTCAGTATCATTCATGATAGTTATCAGTAAATCATGTATTAGCTTACAAGTCATGCTATCACGTATTCACGGTCCCAGTTTCTATATATGTGTGTTTGCACTCCCACATTCATATTAGTCAGTCAGTGTTGTTCATGCATGAAACCCTTTATGTTCAGCCTACCTTCCACATATACTCAGTACTCCAGTTGTACTGACGCATTTGCGCTATAGTTCTTTCTTTTCATGTTACACCATAGGTTCCGAGACACGAGCTCCAGCCCAGCAGTAGCGGTAGCATTCCAGTCGCAGAGACACAGTGAGTCCTCATTGGTCGAGGACAATATGATTTGGTTCATTTATTTCTTCAGTTCAGTTTTACGGAGTTAGTTGGAGACATGTTCCTTCAACTTCTTATTCAAACAGTTTAGAGGCTTTCGGATTTACTTTCAAATTCATGTTCAGATTCAGTTGTTTTAGGTATTTTCGCCCATATGATTTTATTCAGTTGAACCTTATGGCCTTATAGTTCCATGTATTCCGCATTATTATACTAAGATTTGCAATATATAGGTACAGATATCAAAGTTTAGGGGTATATTTGCTCCTAAACTTTAACAGAGAGGGCATATTTGGACCAAACTTATAACCGAGGGTATATTTGGACCTTTTCGTAAAGTTAAGGGGTATATTTGACCCTTATTTTAATTTATTTTAAATCTGAACCTTCCGATCAAAGATCAGATAAATAAAAAATAGTCATTTTTAAAATTAACGTTTCATATATTTATCAGTATATACACATATTCATTTTATTTACCATTATTATTATATTTTAGGATAATTTTTAGTACCGTCTGATTAAAACATCGGACAGATCACAATCAGTCAAAAAATATACCACAGACATGCTTTTCTCCTTTCCAAGTAGGGGTGTGCATCGGTCGGTTCGATTTTACATATTATAGATTTGGTTTATCGGTTTTAAATATGCTAAATCAATAACTAAATCAATAAGATATTTTTTATTGGTTTTTAGTCCTTAATGGTTCAGTTTTTTGTTTCACCGATAAGAAAATACTCATAAAATAGAAATAGTAGTAACTAACATGAAACAAATCGAGGGTGTGTTTGGTATGATGGAAAATATTCTTCAGAGAATGTTTTCCAATTTTCCCCTGTTTGGTTGCAACAAAAGTTTAGGAAAATATTTTCCAAGACAACTTATTTTCCACCATTTGATGGAAAATTACTTCCCTCATGGGCCAAGGGAATTCATTTTGTAGAAAATGACAAATGTGACTTATGACCTCACCCTCACCCCTCTTCCCCCAACACCACTTATATTCACATGACTCAAAAAATTTACATTTCTAAAAAAATTACATTACTCGAAAATGTTTTTCACTGTGCTTTGCTTCAATTTTTCACTGTTTGAAATAAAAAATAATGAAGCCCGAATTTTTTCCATTATCAATTCGTTGAATATATTGTTATTTTCATATGCATAGAAGAAGACTTACTTATGTTACTTTTGTTAATTGCATATTTCATTTTGTTATCGATGTAACTTGTTTCAAGAGGTTGAATAAATTTGTCGTTCTGTTATATTTCTATTAATTGTAGTATCTTGAGATTGTCCTAACAAAATGTTGAAAAGTGTCACCTATATTTGTTAATTAATAGTTGCTGAAATTTAGTGATTGTAATATTTTAGTATTTGATATTGATATTATTTGTTATGCTTAAATTAGTTCTTACAAATTATTGAGTTGCTAGAGGCACTGATATACTAGTTAACAGATAGTAGTATTTTCTAAAAACTATTTTTTCACTCATCAATCGAACACTAGAAAATATTTTTCTAAAAAATATTCACTACTTACCAACCAAACACCATAAAATATTTTTCATTCACCAACCAAACATGAGAAAATAAGTAGAAAACCAACTTATTTTTCAGGAAATATTTTCCATGGAAAATATTTTTCATCATACCAAACACACCCTGAATCTTAGTTGCAACTAAAAATCCTACATGATGTGTTTTAATTTATAAGAATTTTCAAGTTTGAACTAAATGTTATTAGGAGAAATTAAGAGTTTGTATA
>NC_061116.1:86242223-86267362 GCF_002878395.1 Capsicum annuum | reverse complement strand
ATATATATATATATATATATATATATATATATATATATTCTTATTATCGGATTATCGATTTATCCAATAACCCAATAAGAAAAAATTGAATCGAACCAATAACTCATAACTTTTTTTTTATAAAACCATTAAAAAATCATTAACCCAATAACTAAATAACAATAAATCCATAACATTTTTATCAATTTAATTTATCAATCGGTTCGGCTTTTGCATAAGACAAAATACGCCCTTCTCCCCCCCTCCAAAATCCATCTCTATCGTATTCCCAAAAAATAAAAAATCAACCTTTCCTCACTACTTTCTTCCTTTTTTCTCCACCACCCCAAAACAAGAACCCTAAATCAGCCACGTCACCACCACAGTTGCCACTCCTCTAACAAGATTCTCTCCGGTTTCAGCCAATCCAGCCCGTGAAGTCAAATAATACCAGCGAAACAGACCCGAATTCATGCAATAATGAACATTAACTTCAATCAATCTTTGAAACATCCTCGAGAAGAGATGATTCTATTGATTTGAAATTCTGTCTGAGTTAGCCACCGAATCTTGACGTGAAAGCCCCTACTTTGTTGCACCAAAAAAAGTGCGAATCCCCTTCTCGTCTAATTCTCATTTACTTCTCCATCTATTTCGGTCCAAATGGATATGTGGTTTTATTTTGAAACTCATGTCATCGCTGTTATTTTATTTTGGATTTGTGGACGTATATAACTTTCGATTCTGAAAAGTTAATACGGGTGTGAATATTGTAGATATATGTGTATGTGTATTCATATTATTTTGGATTGCTGTCTGTTTTTTGTTTTTTTTTCCTTCTTTTCTTTCTCTTCAAATTTTGTCTCCCTAAAAGATTGAGTTGGGATCTAGATTTAAGCCTAAGTTGTTCACATGATGAATAAATATAGATTTTATCGAGGAGTTATACCATATCGAGTTAGTAAATACACGACTATCTTGTATTTTTAGGTTAGAAATCACATTGGTGTTTCTTGTTTTGGATTCGAGATGCGTTGAAATTTAATTTTCTATTTTTATACCTTTTTTCGTTTGGTTTTTCCTGGGATAGTTTTTTGCTCTATTTTGACAAAAGCAAGTTCTTTTTGGAATAGACAAGGGTTTCGAAAGCTTCTATAGTGATATGTTTTTGGTAGTCTGCTTTGCTTTCTCTAAATTGGCAATTAGAGTTTTTTGCAAATTGCATAGTACTGTTTAATTCTTACTTGTTGTATTGCAGCTTTCTTCAGAAAACTAGTACCCCCTTGATGTTCCTCTGGACAAAGAGTTTTAAGAGGCTTATTTGATTTGTGTGTTGTCTCACTGTTATTGAAGGGAGTATAATAAAAACCAACAGTTGAAGAATTAGTTTATTAGGAAAAACATCACATTTTAATGGGCAAAAACCCATTATTAGAATCCATTATGGGCAGGAGAATTTTTTTAAAGGGAAATCCATATTTTATCTCAACTGTAAATGGACACGTTAGGATAAGTTTAGACAAGTTTAAATGAGTTCACTTAGAAATGGGTTAGGTCATGCATGCCCAAAGTTTACTTAGATTAAGAACACTTGGATCAATTCAAATACTCAGAAGCTTTTAAATTTGTTTTCTTTTTGAACAAAATTATACTTTGTTTATGCATTTAATATTGTTGGGGTCGTTTTGTTGGGAAACAAGTTATGCTGGGATTAGTTATGTTGGGATTAGTTGTACTGGGATTGGTTATCCTAATATTACTTTTTAGTGGTTGTTCGGTTTATAGTACTAAAAACAATATGCATTGCATTTTTTTTAAAAATAGATTGTTTGTTTACAAAAATATCTTTCACCTTATAGCTTAATTATTTTCCTTCATATTAAACCATACAAAAGAAATTTAAAAGTTTACTACTATTTTTTTAACTTATTAGTTTCTTTTTTCTAAAAATACATGTTAAGAAATTTATGTTAATATTTCTTAAACGTGCATAAAGTTTAATATTTTATGTTAAATTAGTTATTTTGTCCTAAATTCTATAAAATATTGAAAATCTCATTTTTTGTTAAAAAAATTTAGCATCTAAAAATGTGAAAAACAATTACTATCGTTTTTCATTATTTAGTATCATTAATTGGAGAGCCAAATTATATTTTTTTTAAATTAAATTTTCAAATATTTTTAGCTAAATATAAAAAATAATTTTTTATTTGATAATAGGCATGTATTATGTTAGAAAGGGATTGCCAAGATACTTTAATTACCGTCTATGATAAATTTATTAGGGAAAATGAAAATTTGAAATAATATTAATAAACATATCTACAAAATCGAAAGGAAATAAATCCTTGAATCAATTTTGAATTTGATTGTATAAATACGAGTAGTTTTATGGTGTTACTATCTTTTTTTCATGACTCATCATTTTTGTAGCATTTAATAAGCTCATATAATTGTTCAAATTTAGCAAATGGATAAAAATTTGTAGAGTAATTAAAATTTAAATTAGAGATAAAATTGATAAAAAAATTTGATGTAAGGACCATCAAAATTTTACGTTCTCTCTTATATATAGTAGTAAAGTAATATATATATATATATATATATATATATATGAAAAGTGAAAATCAAGAATTTGGAGGGTAATTATGTCTTTTCAAGGATTTATCCCAAGGATAAATTAAGGTGGGATTGTTATACCACCAAATATATGGGATAACTTATCCTGGTACTATATATTGGGATAAGTTATCCCAAATTAGTCAACCAAACGAAGCACCAAAATTATTATCCCGGGACTATTTGTAGTAGTACCTCAAACCAAACAACCCCTTAAATGGGCTCAAGTCTGTCTTCACTTATATAGTTTATGTGTGTGATATTGTTATTTTACTCATCCTTATCTCTTTTTATTTTTCCATGTAAACTCAGGAGTAGGAGTTCCGCAACGAAATTCATTTTGACTCAAACATCGGGTCAATCGCTACAAGGATGATAGAGCTCTGACGTATCCAAATTAAAAGTTTAAACTCTAAGACGGGGTATAGTGTTGATCGCCCACTCCCCCCCCCTCCCCTTTTCCTTTTAGTTTACTCGTATTGTTTTATATTTTAGAATGATAGACTAATACCTCTTCTCCATTATTAATTGTTTGGCTAGTATTATTTGTTTGCTATGTTTACCTCGCTTAATGTTTACGTGTGTTTCTCTAGACATAGGCTATTGTTTCCTTTTCGCAAAATTGAGGCATAATTAATCGGCTCGCAATAAAAAAAGTTAAAAGATGGGTTGACAAATAAGTTTTTAAGATTATTTTTCAAATAGGAACCAAAATAATTGCTTTTAAATCATATTTAATAAATTTGACTTGACCATTCACCTTTTCCTTAAAATTGATGAATTTTTGAAAAAAATTGATTCATACTAACTCACCAAAACACATCGTTAGACTCCTAATATAATTTTATGAGTATTTTCCTACTTAAGCCGTTATGATTTTGTAATCAAGGTATAAGGTACACGTCTGCTTATCGATCAATACCGATCAATACAAGGTACATCCATACTTTTCATTTCATGCATAGTCCTAACATTTTATACTCTCTCTTTACTCTATGTTTTCCTTAAGTCATACTCATTATTCATATCATTTTATCATTTACTACATGTTGTTATGTACACTTTCCATATCTCATGCATATCACTATTATAATTATTTTCCATCTACTACATGTTTTTGTCAAACCTAGATAGTTTCACACACGTACAAAGAACATACTTTACTTTTCATCAACTATGAAATCAACAAATGCTCACGCACTACATACGTCTATGTTATTCTTTGCTACACTACTTTTAATTCAAGTTATAAAATAAATAAATAAATTTTTGATAAAACAAAAAATAATAAATAAATAAAATTTCAATATGTGTATCTTCTTTACTACCAGTACGAAAGATCATAACTTTGAGCTTTGTCTAACCTTTTCAATTACCTTATTTCACCTATATATACGTATAGACCCATAAGTACATTCCAAGGCATATGCATGCATCTTCTCATGGATATAACCTTGTATATCATAATCATACGTCCAACCTATCTTATACATTATTTTCTTTGAGAACTAGTAAGAGCTTTCTCCAATTTATCGTTATCACCATTTTAGCAAATGACAAAGCAAAGTTTTTCCTAATAATTTTTCCTAAACTGAGTTTAAGGACTATCTTCGGATAGGCTCTGAGGGGTGCCTAACACCTTCCTCTTGAGTAACTAGAATTCTTACTCAGTATCTCAAAATGTTTTTGATAGACCGAAATAAAGTTTTTTACAAAAAAATGATTTTTCCTAATTTTTCTATGAAGTTAGATGGTGACTCAAATGAATTTTCAAAATCCAAGAGTCACGACAACGCCACCACACGTTGTGTACTTTTTCGATCGATCCGAAATAGGGTGCGATAGCATGGCGACTCTGCTGGAGAATTTATGAACTTAGGTTTTAACCTTAACATGCTTATTTTAGGATTTCTATGATTTTATTATGTTATTTGCTTTACGTGTCTTTGTATCTTACTTTGTATGAAAGGATGCTAGCCATATCCAAACTTGCATTCCTTACTTGTTTGAACAACACTACATATTACTGCTTTTTATCACTTGCATTTTTCTATATAGTCTTTGTCCGTACATAATTCACACACTATGGTTCACGCGGGGGTGTCTTACACTCCCCCAAGCCTTCTTTAGATTCCTTAGTTTCAGAGTCGGTGCAATTAGGTTAGTGCGCCTTCTCCCAACTATTCAGTCCCACTCTCAAACACTTAGGGAAAAATCTTACTCTAGAAATAGGTCATATTACATACACCTTAGGCGAGATGATCTAAGGCATAGTCATCAAAATTAGGAAACCACCCTTTTGTCAAAGGTTACAAACTTGTCGACATATTTTTGTGTGAAGATTGGTGTGAACTGTCCAAACTAAAACACAAATGGATTTGGGATAAACGACTTACCATACCCTTTTATTTTTCTTTTAGATGAATACTAATCCAAATTTTCCAAACATCCAAATGGTCATCTTTGCCCTTGATAGACTGCAGAACTGGTGGAGAAATATCCGTGTGGTGCATGGTGCAGAGGTTCGAGAACACTTGGGGGCTTTGTTATTGCTAATTAGGGTTTGAGCCAATAAAACCCTCATCATGCTATTGATGGAATTTTGGGACCTAAACATAGTAACCTTCAGGTTTTTAGATCTCGAGATCACCCCTACCGTAGAGGAAGTTAGTGACTTCATTGAGCTACCGCTTAGAGGGAAGCTGCCGGTACTCCCGTCACCTGTAAGGAAGGAGGATTTCTTGACTCTTTTAGGATTGGATATATTTTCACCACTAAGGAATGTGGAGGATGGGAAGGTAAAGATGGATTATATTTTCAGAAGTTACGACCATCTGGAGAGTTATGGGGAGTACCAGAATAAGTTTGTACTCATAGACAATGAGTGTATATGCGACCAAGGGTCTTCGTCTTGGCTTTCTTGGGAACTATGATTTTCCAAATGAGAGGACACTGTATTGACATTAATATTCTGCCAGTATTAATGGATAACTTTGCAGATTCACCTTAGTGCACATGATTCTTGTAGAGGTATTTCTGTCACTATTCGTCTACTCTAGAGGACATGACTTCTTTGGGGGTTGCAACCTGTTGCTATAGATTTGGGAGATATAAAACTTCTAGCATCTCCTTCCACAGATGGTTTATACTATCGATGAAAACAATAGAATCCAAAGTCATGAAGATCGTTTAAGATATTGGATTGCACCGATCGGAGAAGAAGAATGGCGTAGGTTCTTAACCAATCTCTCCGAGGACTCCATCCAGTAAAAATATTCTAGGATGGTGGGATTGGACTTCATCAGAATAAGGCATCTGTACTTTATTGAGCTGATTGGGTTATGAGGTATCCAGCCATATGCACCTCTGCGTGTCCTTAGGCAGTTTGGTGTTATTCAGGATATCTCGCTTTGGTTGGTCATGGTGTTACACGAGGAAAGTTATGGTACCCTGATTTTGAAAGAACGAGTGACGAACCTATAGACAGAATGGGACTACATAGTTATGCTGAGAATGGAAGGAGAAAGGTGGTGCATGCTGGAATATTATGCATAGCGCACCACCGTAATCCACAAAGCTCGATTGATTGTAAATGGGCTTTGAGTATTCACCGATGCTCAATGGGTCAAATGAGTTAGGGAAGAGGTGCTTCCCCACATGGATCTCACCACTCCTATGAATGATCAGATAATGTCGAGATCATTTGATTACATACTTTCAGTGATTGAAGTGGATCCTGAAGAAGACCCCAAAGAAAACCATAAATAAGACCCTGGGGAAGGCCCATAATGGATGGAAGAGGACCCCTAGGAAGGCTTAGTTATTGGTTCCAACATTTATGATCCCCAAAATAGAGGGGTGATGGACATAGACTTAGTGCCTAAGCGTGACCCTGATGGATCCCCAGAATACCACCTAAGATCATACTTTGATGCGGGTAGAGATGAGGATGATGAGGCCACATAGCCCTATATTTCCTTTCTTGTATTTTTTCATAATCCCTAAAGAGCCGTATGGCTCCCCCATTGTAAGCCCTTACGGCCAACCATGTACTTTCTATTAAAGTTGTCTTTAATCTATTTTGATTTAACCTCTTGAAGCCCTTTCTTTAATAGAAGTTGTTTTTATTTTAAAATCCAAATGTGTTTAAATAGACCATTTATCATCAAACTTATTGTAACGTAGGCTTCCCTCTGGTGAAAAGAGGCTCTATGCTAGGCCGAGTTTTAAATGTCGCCATCTTGGCGTATATATGTGTTACATATTTGCTACATTTTCAATATCTCCCAAACTAGCATGGTTTCCCTTTTCATTTTCTTTCTTTTCATTTATTAATCTCCCTGAAAAAAGTTTGTTTGTGTCGACTGGCAACCTGGCGGAATCCCAATATGACCTTCGGTCTAAATACAAAATGACTAACAAGGATAAAGCCACGATGATACCCGTGGATGACATCGAAAGTTATTGAAGGTTATCAGACACCCAGAACAATGAACAAATAGCTAACATCGTACAAAAAATTGAAGTGCTGAAAGAAGAACTACGTCAAATGCGAGATCTGACCAAGCTTACTATGGATAGCTTTCCTTCTTAACTCCAAGCTCTAAATGTTGAATTACCCTAGTAACTCCCGCTAACCTAAAAAATCCACCTTTATATGCTCAAGCCCCGTCTGCTCTTCAACCCACTATCAGGACTGCACCTGGTTAGTCATTTCCTACTCAGAACTTTACAATTCTAGTCCATCGAGAAATACAGCACATACTTGAGGCACATGTCACATGTGAGATACCTGTGACATCGATATATGCTACTTAAGTTCCTACTTCCACAACATCTGCAGCTGTTAAAGGTGCTATATGAGGTTAATCGATATGCAGGATTAGGGAAGGATACCTAATCAAATGAAGAAGGGTCCATTGTAGTGCTACTTGAAATTCTAAAAAGGGCATTTAGGGACATGCAAGTCACTAGAGGGACTGAAAGCTTGGACTATGATGACATGCACTCATCCAGACATCAACATGCCAGTCAGGTACAAACCACCAAAGTTTGATGTGTTTGATGGAAAGGGTGACCCATATGCACATTTGAGGGCCTATTGCGACAAGTTGGTCAGCGTAAAAAAAATAAAAAGCTAAGAATAAAGTTGTTTATTCGGAGTTCGTCAGGAGAGGCTTTGACTTGGTATACCCGTCAAGACCCCCGTAAGTGGCATGACTGGTGAGAAATGGCTGAAGATTTCATGGGTCACTTCAGATTTAACACCGAGATTACCCTAGATAGGGTCTCACAGGCTAACAGAATAAGCCATCAAAATCATTCCAAGAACATGCATGGTGTTTGAGGACTAAGTCTACTACAATCCAACCTCTACTGGACTAAAGTGAGCTCTCCAAGTATTTTATCCAATCTCAAGAGGGTATTTATTTTGAGTAGATGATGTCAACAATGGGCCAAAAGTTTGTAGAATTGGTCAAGATTGGAGATTGCATAGAAGAAGGCATCAAGTTAGGTAAGATCCAGTCTGTAGTTGCACTTCAAGCCTCGAGTAAGGCCATACAGTTTGGCTCTATTGGTGGTAATAAGAAGAAGAAAGAAGATATCTCAGTCATCGCACCATACTACCAGCCTGGAAATTCTTTTTAGCGTGGCTGTAACAACCCCTAAATTATAGCACACGTTCCAGTGTACAATACTCAGTAACATTACAATCCACCACCTCGAACTCCAGGATACCAAAATCTACCAAGACCTTATGCCTATGTCCTCTCTCCAGCTCACCAAAATAGACCAGCTTATGCGCCAAGACCACGTCCTAATCTTGAAGCCAGAAACATCCGTACTTACACACTAATTGTTGAACCTTTGGCCTAGCTATTTGAAAGATTGAGGGCAGTAGGATTGTTGCATCCAATCAAATGAAAAAACCCGTGACCTAACCTCTTTAAACTTTGATGGCAACAAGCGATGCGCCTATCACTCAGGAGTCCAAGGGCATGACATAAAAGAGTACTATAGTTTGAAGAATCAGATTGTGTCTCTAACAAGGAATGAAGTAATCAAATGAACCGTTGTAGCTCCAAATATGAACAATAACCCCTTGCCAAATTATAAAAATCAGGAAGTCAACAAGATTACTCTGGAGGAAGAGAAGAATATAACTTGGAAGAAGATATTGTGCTTGCATGGAACATAGAAGAAGTTGCCACTATATCTCCATCATAACCTTTTATCACATTATAGTTAAGGAAGCTTATAATAGTTCAGACTTACTTGCCAAGAGTTGTAGTGATCACTATTGCCACTGGAAGGCCCGATTATTAAATTAAAGCAGTCCCATGGGGTTATCGAGTTGAAGCTAAGGGAAAAATGATAGATGCTGTTGTAGCTCAGGGGATGACCAGGTCGGGAAGGTGTTACACTCTAGAAGATCTAAATCGAGGAGTTCTCGGGAGAGAGCAGAATCCAAAAATAAATGTTACTGATGCTGAAGCCATAAAATTTTGGAAGAAGATGCAACCCAAGGACTATTCGGTTGAAGAGAAGCTGAAGAATACACCGGCCTATATATCTATTATGTCCTAGCTTATAAGTTTTGAAGCCCATAGAATGGTTTGATGGAAGTGTTATTTAGGGTTAGCATACTAAAAGAGACCACAAGCAAGACTTTGGCTACAATAATTGGATAAATGGTAGAAGTAAATAGGGTCTCTTTCTATGATGATGCATACCATCAGAAGGGGCTGCACACAACAAAGCGCTTCATATTGCAGTCAGATACCATGACAAGATCATGAATAGGGTTTTGATTGATGGTGGTATGGGTTGTAACATTTTTCCGTCCCAAATCTTCTAAATTTTAAAAGAAAAGAATGATAGAAAAGATTTTGTAAAACTACGTTTTATGACACACTAGATTTACAAGTATGATTTACTATGCATGATTTTGTATTTTGATATTTTGGATAATCAAGATTATGTGAATCATTTACATCCATATGCTTTTACTTTCTAATTATTATTATGTTTACATATGCATTACATCACCATATACTCAGTACATCCTCAAAGTGTTGATCCACATATATGTTTGCGTGCTACATTGTCTTATAATGTAGGCTCAGGTGCTCTAGATCAACAACGTCAGTAGTTCGAGCATCTTTATCGATGCTCCCACAATTGGTGAGTCCTTATGATTTGAGAGCCTACCTTTTTAGATTTCCAGCTTTTATAGTATTTAAGTTATCATTTTCAGTCTAGTCCGAGTCAGTTGGTGGTCTTTCCTAATTGATCTCTAGTTCTTTCTTAGCAGTAGAGGCTTATCGGACTACGAGTTTATTTACAAACTCTCATTATTAGTTGTTCAAACATTATCTATTGTTTATTCAGTTTAATTTTGGTATAATACAGTAGTATTTCTTGATTAGATAATCTTGAAGTAAGGTTAGACTTTGTAGCAGGCTCAAAGGGTTAGGTTGAGGCTATTCATAGCCATGAGCACCGTCTGACGCAGGATCAGTTTTTGGAGTATTTCATGGTTATCCCACTATCAGGTTGTCTTGGATTTTTTTTGTTAAGACGGTTACCGTAGCTATGCTCGGCATTACCCCACTTGTGTGAAAGGGATCCTTTAGCCATTAGCCTATGAGGATTATTTCTTAAATACGGTCTAGGATACTTATATCAAAGGGTTACAAATATTACCTCGCTTATATTTTCGATGTCAGTGTAGAGATATCGCCACTTAACTCTGTTCCTATAGTTTATGAGTTTCCTAAAGTTTTTCCTATAGATCTACCTGGTCTTCATCTTGAGCGCGATATTTTGTTTATTATTGATCTTGAGCCAGGCCCATAACCTATTTCTATCATACCATACCTTATGTCCCTACTGAGTTTAAGAAGTTGAATTCCTAACTTTATTATATTTTTTATAAGGGTTTTATTAGGCCAACTGTGATGTTATTGGGTGCTTCTTCCATTTTAGTTAAGTAGAAGGATAGTTCTTTGCATATGTGCATTGATTACAAGTAACTTAATAAGGTTATAGTGAAGAACTGGTATCTTATGCCTCATAGTGATGATTTATTTGACTAGCTTTAGGGAGTACTAGTGATTTCTAAGATATAATTGAGGTCCCATTACCATTAATTGAGGATTCAGTATTAGGATAACCCAAAGACAACCTTCAAGACTCACTATGGCCAATATGAGGTTTTGGTAATTTTTTTTGGGTTGACCAATGCACCAGCTGTATTATGGACTTGATGACTGCGTCATCAGGCCTTACATGGATCCTGTCATGATTTTATTCATTGATGAAATCCTTATGTATTAAGCAGTAGTGAGGAGCATATATGTAGAATTTAAGTATTTTGCCCCAGACTTTGAGAAATCATATGATTTTTGCCAAACCCTTAAATTGTAAGTTCTGGCTTGAGTTAGTGAAATTTCTAGGACATGTGGTGTCTATGGATAGGATTATGGTAGACCTAACAAAGACTGAGGCTAGTCTTAATTAAACGGTGCCTATAGATCTTTTCGAGGTTGCATATTCAATATTTTGGCTTTTTATTATAAGTGGTTTCTTTAGTGTTATGCTACAATTGTAACGCTGACAACTTGATATGTCCATAAGGAGGTTCCTTTCAAGTGGTACGAGGAGTACGAGTCGAGTTCTATAAGCTCACGGGATTTCCCACTTCAACTAATATATTGGCTCTTCCTTTTAAGGGTAAGGGATCCACTATATTTTGTGATTCTTCTAGTATTGTTTTTGTTATATTTTGATGTAGTAAGGTAGATTTATTGCTTATGCATTGATACATATACAGCTACATGAGTGCAACTATCCTACTTATGATTCGGTGTTGGAGATAATAGTTTTTGCGCTTAAGATTTAAAGCCCTTATCTATATGGTGTGCATTGTGAGTTCTACACTAACATCATAGTCCTCAACATCTTATGACAAAGTGGGAGCTTAATTCTAGGCAGCCAAGATAGATGGACTTGATTAAGGATTATGAAATCTCTAATTTTTACCATCCGTGCAAGGTAAACGTGGTAGAAGATGCCTTGTGCCAGAATATAATGAATAAAGGTAGCTTGGATTCTATCTCAGATTATCAAAGGTTGTTGGCATGGGATATCAAGTCCTTCAACACCTTGATGATGCGACTTAATATTTCAGACCCTAAGAGGATTCTTGCTAGTGTTAAGGAATAGCCTACCATATTTGAGCATATTTGAAGTCCCAAGTTAGAGGATAAAAAACTTTATATCATCTATTATCAATTATTGTATGGTGAGTCCAGGAGGGATACCATAGTTTCACAGGGTATTATAAGATTTGATGGCTGAAACTATGTTTTGAGCGTTGATGACATTATCTAGTCGATATTCTGTGAGGCTCACAACTTTAGATATAATATTCACCTTAGTATAGCTAAGATATATAGGGATGTTAGGTAGTATTATTGGTGGAGTGATATGAAGATAGATGTGGAGTACTTTGTAGCTCGTTGCCGAAGTTGCGACCAGGTGAAGGCCAAGCATCAAAGGCCTGGTGACCTTATTTATTGATTGCGCATTCCCGAGTGGAAATAGAAACAGATCATCATGGACTTTATTAGTAGTGTTCCTCACACCCCCCATTGTTCTAATGGTATTTTGACTATTTTAGATAATTTGACCAAATCAATACATTTCATTCCTATTTAGATATCCTTTGGTGCTGAGAAGTTAGCCCGTATCTATGTGCGTGAGATAGTTTGACTATATAGAGTGCCTATATCTATCATTTTAGATTGGGGCTTCGTGTTCACTTCTAGCTTCAGGATATATTTTTAGGAAGTGTTGGGTACACATGCATATCTTAGCATAACTTTTTATCCTCAGACCTATAGGCAGTCACAACAGACTATTTAGGTTCTCGAGGATATGCTTTGAGCCTGTGTTATCGATTTTAGAGGTCAGTGGAAGCATCACTTAGCTTTGGTAGAGTTTGTGTATAATAATAACTACTATTCAAAAATGATATAGAACCTTTTTAGGCCTTATATGGTAGGCATTATCGATATTTGATTGGATGGTAAGACATGTGAGGTTAGATCCCATGGTAATACTTTTTTTTGGAGTAATTGAATATAATCAACGTGATTAAGAATAGACTAAGGGTAGCTCAGAGATTGCCAAAGGCTTATGCAGATCTTAGACTTTGTTCCTTGAGATTTGGAGTTAGATCCAATATTCCTTTGACTATCACCCATATAGGGCGTAATGAGGTTAGGGAGACCTTTCGAGATCCTTCACACAATTGGGGAGGTATAATATGAGTCAGACTTACCCCTATATTTTCTATTATTTTCATATTTTTCCCTTTATCTATGTTGCAACGGTATATTCCCGATAAGTTTCATATATTTTGGTGGGACTTAGTTATGTTGGATGAGATATTATCTTAGTGGAGGAATTGGTGTTCATATTAGCCATGGATGTCTATTGCTTTCACTCTAGGCAGATTCCAGTAGTTAACGTATAGTGGAGATACCGACCAGTGGGAGAGGGTACTAGGGAGATCGAGAATGACATGCGGACCAAATATCCTCTCTTGTTCGAGCCTTCAAGTACACCCGTATCCTTTACTTTTGCGGATGAAAATTTATTTAGAAGTAGATATTGTATTGGCCCTCCTAGTAATTTTCTACTTTTGTACACATTTTTTCCATTTAGAGCCTTTTTAAATCTAGCCCAAGTCACTTGTCACTTACTTGACATATCAGTTTATTTACTAGGCAGTTGGTTTGGTTTTATGCGTCAATTCCCTGTTTTGAATTCTTCACTGGTTTGGATTAGCTAGCTTTGATGGGAGACTTGAGGTAAGCTTTTGGCGACAAGAGTTACTTCTTTTCCCTCTATTTCTACACTATTCTTTATTTTCCTTCTTTAGAGATGATTTTGTACTCATTTATATACACCGTCTTTATATAGCACTATTTTTTTGTCTAGTGGCTCATGTATCGGCTGATACAAGGTCTTTTGATTGTACATGTATATCATGCTCCTTCATCCATTTTATGTATAAACTTATATGTCCTATTATGTGTTTAACTTATATTTTTTTCCAAACTATTCATAGTTTGCTCTTTCGTTCTATTGTCCAAATACTTATTATTGTGGGCTAGGGGTTTGTATTTACTACAAGTGAGTTTGTAGGTGGCATCATTACCTAAAATTTTAGATCGTGAAATATATAAATTAAAAATTGAGTATGAACTAGATTATGATGTACAAAGAAAATAAAGAATAAAATAATTTGAGAAAAAAGTAAGTGAATAAAGAGGCATAAAAGAAATAATAATAAATAAGAAATAAGGAAAAAGAAAAGAGCAAGGAAAACAAATCAAGAAATAAAAATAAAAAGAATTAAAAGGGAGATAAATAACTAAACCTACAAGGAAATGAGACATTTCTGTAATTAGTTGGGGATATTATATATAAGGGGGAATTTAGTTGTAATTTGTTTTCTTCTATGAGGCATGCATGTACTTTTCCCAAATTTTAATCCCCTTTTTTGGCCCAATGACCAATCCTTTCACCTAAAATCCATCATCTATTTCACCTACCAAAATCAATAATATAATATGCCAGCAAACCCTAGTAAACAAAACCTTTCAACACCACCTTCATCTTTTGCCCTTTTGACTCAATGTACATCCTTTTGGGCTATCTTCTTCCTTACCTTTATTTTCCCAGTGCAATAATTCTTTTCTAGTAAATTTTCACTAAAAGGTGTTTCATTCATGCTTTTCATTAACTTTAACATCTTATTTCAGTTTCTTTTCTTTTTCTTCAATTCTCACATTTTGATTCTTGCACCAATTTGGTGTAAAATTGAAGCTACATTTTTTGTTTGATTTGGTATTTCAAAATCTCCATTTTACACAATTTTCAAATCTTTATTTCCCTCATATATTTTAAATCTAAAAACCCTAAATTTATGGCCTATAAATAGAGCCCTTGCCTTACCATTATATTCAGTCTAAGAGTTTTAGAGACAGAAGCATTAGTCTTGAATTCAAAATTTTCCTGAATTTTCCTTTGGTCTTAAATATATGAGTATTAAGTTTAAGAATTACCAAATTATATTTTGCAATCTTTAAAAATCTCTAAAGTTTGTATCAAAAATTTGTAGAATAAACATTTTACTATCTTCCCAGTTGTTGAGATAGAGTTAACAACTAAAATAATGTTCAACTCTCAAACATCTCTATTCACTACTTGTATGAAGGTAACATCCACGAGGTTATCCTTATTTCATTTCGTTTGTTCCACATTATATTATTTTGTTGGTTTGTTTTTGTTTGATTCTCTATTACTCTTTAATGACCAAATATTACTCATTTCTTAGTTTTCTTGACTGATTTGCAATTCCTAATGTCTCATCTTGATATTAGTTGCATTTTTTGGAGATATAGAGCAACAAAGAAGTGTTCTTATGAACATAAATGTGTAAAGAGATGAATATCTCATGATGTACATCAATTTATACTTTCCTTTCTCTTAAATGCTCTATAGATATTATCCACCTTTATTCCTTTTCAACTATGTCAATCCTATTAAACAGATCTTGTTTGCTAAATATCCCCGCTCTTATATGCTTGATTTGAGTTTTCTTATGTTCTTAATTTGAGTTTAGCGTGTTAATTTTATTTTTCTTTCTAATTGGTTACCATTGCTTAGACTAAGAAGTAAAGGTGGAAGAATACACGCATGGGTAATACGGAGGTTGATGATGAACATCTTATGATGTTTATCATTCTCATCTATTACATCACCTCAAGTAATTGATAATTACCTATTCTCACATCTTTAAATTTGTTTTCAATCCTCCCAAAAGGTATAAGTGTTCATACACTTAATTTTTTCTTGCTTAAAGGATGTTCATGATTTTGGGCTTGTTTACTTGATTTAATCAATTACTGGATTAAAAAATTATTTATCTTGATTCATTATTTAGTAGTCATCCTGCTTAATACAAGTAGAATTAAGGTGTGTTCATAAGAACGTCAAGGTTAGAGGATAAAAAAAAAGATTTTATCATCTTATATTTCTCACATTGTGAAAACTTTTAATAAATTTATCCTTTCTTTAGTCATGAACGAAAAAGCAAAGGTCATGATGTCACTTGTCGTAGAAAGTCTTGACAAGAAACTCAATCACCTAAATTGATATGAAATAAGAAATCTATAACGACCCAATTTTTCTAGAACTGGAACATCACACGGTGCTTGTGATCCCGAAGGACCATAAGCTAACCCTTTATTGATATCTATACCTGAGCACTGCATAATATAGCTAATAAATGTGGAAACTAGCCATAAGGTTAAAAACATCTAAAAATACTCAAAATTGAAAACTGAATACTGATACATCTGTCCGAAAAGCCTCTAAACTGTCTAAATTGTGGAGTTGATGGGACATGCCCCCAACTAACTCCGTCTACTAAGAATAAACTAAATCGGATGCGATAAGAAAATAAGGATCATCCTCAAATGAAGAGGAGTAACTGCTACGTCTAATGTTGCTGACTGGTACTGAGCTGCTAAGGGTACTCTGGATCTCGTACCTCTAAACCTATGGTGTAAAATAAAACACCATAGTGCAAATGCGTCAGTACGTGGGAATGTAATGAGTATGAAGATGAGGTAAGGCTAAATCCAAGGTCTTATGCATGCACAATTACTTAACTGAATAATCATGAGAGTACTGAATGAGGACATATGCATGAATACACAAATCATATCTGAAATCATCATGACTCTGAATACTGAAACTCGGATACTGCTTTACTGTCATCTAAACTCACTACTAATATTGAGATGCAGAATAACTGAATAATGAGTGGAGATCAGTCCTATCTAGTGAGTGATCTCAGAAAATGATAATACTGAAACTGATTAACTGAATCTACTCATATCAATGACTGAATTCTTAGCTTACAACTCTTGACTGACTGAATCTGAGATCAAACCTCTCTAACGAATGATTACTAAATCTACTATCAAAGATAAGAAATGATTATATCTTAGATCAAACCTATCTAGCGGAAGATATCGAAATTTGATAATGAGAGTAGTCAACTAAATCTGAGATCAGGCCTATCTAACTGGTGATATTTGGATCTAATAATAAGAATTCTCAACTGAATCTGAGACTAAGATCAAGCCTATCTAACGGGTGATCTGTGTATCTGATAATGAGATTTCTCAACTGAATCTGAGACTAAGAGCAAGTCTACCTAACAGGTGATCTATCGATATGATAATACTGATACTGAATAACTTTATGAGGGACCAGTCCTATCGAACGAGTTGTCCATGAATCTATGGAACTATCGAGTTCCTTATTGAGATAGGTTACTCTATCTAACAGTCCTAATTTCTGAGTTCTACTCTAAAGATTGATACTAAAACTGCAACTGTGGGAGTTCTCGCATAACCGACACACCCCGAATCTGAACTGGTGGGATCCAACCTGTAACCCCAGCTGGAAGGGTGTCAATACCGTGCCATGGGTAAAGACCTCTACTCTGGTCAAGCCTCTCTAACAGGTGACCTTCACAGGAAGTCAAGCCTAAGGCAGTATAATAGTCAAGCCTTATTCTAACGGGTGACTCCTGCTCCTGCACTGGCTATATAGTTCTGGAGTTCAGGGATTGGTCTTAATGACTCTGCCTCTCTAAAAGGGAGCCTCCAACCCTGCACTCGCTCGGTGCTAGCTCCTACTCCCAACTGAAAGACTCTGAACTAATTCTTATTTGAACATAAACTGAGCTGAATCTATTACTGATTATATTTCTCGAATGATCTAGCTGAGTTATTCTAAATTTACTTGGTTTTTTATCTGATGGAATACTACTGAATCTCATTATCTGACTGCATGATACTGGGTTCCGAACTAATCACTTGAATACTACTATATCTGAACTGAGTACTGAACTGCTTCTAGAATACTAGCAATACTGAGATTACTGAGATTTCTAAAATTTCTTAAGTTTTGTATCTGTTTGAGGGTACAGACTTCTATAACTCATTGAGTTCTGACAATCATGGCTTGACTAAGATTATCTAGAAAACTGATGCGGGATCTAGACTGTAGCTAATTTGTCAGGTATATATTCCCGTAGGACTCGATAACATAAAAGTAAAACATAGCCATTCTTGAATAATCAAGATCACAGACATTCATTCACAATCACAATCACTAAAGCATCTCTTCAAACATTTAGAAATCATAAACATGTGATAGTATAGGGAGACATGCTATTGTCTCATACTCCATTCAACAAGGTCTTGCATCAAACACTTAGCATGTATTAAAGTCTTAGCATGTATCAAAGAGAACATAATTGGAGAAATTTATGCTATCATGTCACAATTTATTAACTAAGGCTTTTCAACAAACACTTGGCATGCATGGGATTGCACACAATTGGGGAATTCTAGTCAACATGATATAATGGCTCTAATTCTTTAACATAAGCATTTTATCCAACATATGGGGATCATGCTTTGCTTATTCAACAATTTCTACCCTTAATTGACATGAACATATCACTTAACAAGCAACTTGAAGAGGGTTTATCCTGAACATCACATGAATATAACATACTAGGGTCAAATCTTGAAACCTCATTTTATATGATTTTGACAAAATTGGTATCAATGGAACGCTTATTCGATTCTCTACATGATAAAAAGTAGATATTAGGGAAATTCTACATGGTTTAAAATATTTCTCACTTGGGTAGTCACCTCTCAATCTTTTAGGGCCGGATTTATGCCTCACTGAACATACACTAAGGCTCAGACTACGAGATAATTTTTGCAGGGTCTTACAAAATCAATACCAAAGCCCAAGGCAAAGATTCTAGATCAAAGCCGAACCACATAATTATGATAATAGAGGAAGTATAAAACAAAAGACACCATACAATATCTTAACTTGGTGTCATACTGTAAGAACTACTAAACACATCTCGAATATAAAAGATACAATTTGACTACTAACAATTCTTAAATATATGCATATAATACGCACAAATATAAGAAAGAAACATAAATATACACGTATACCATATACATGTATTTATCCAAAAGGATCATAATTTGTCTCAGAACCCAAAAACAGACATGAAATAGATAAGAAGAGGTAGTAGATTATATTCAGAAGCATAGATCATCTGCTACCTTGAATACACTCTACATACCGCTTGAATTAGCTACCGTGCAATGAACTCGTACTGGGATTTGCACAGCAAGGGCATAGTAGGGGTGACTACGGTCCATTTATACATAGTAGGTATCATAGGCCAACTGAGCAAAGTAGAAAATAAAGCATATAAAATACACATTATGGGCACATCACCTATAATCAGAAAATGTCCTAAATGAATGCCCACACCATCTCCACTAAAATTTCTTAAATATATGCATATAGTATACACAAATATGAGAAAGAAACACAAATATATACGTATACCAAATACAAGTATAGGAAATAAGTAAAAATAGATAGATATCACATTAAGGATAATAATGCAACACCGAATGAGCATAATATCTATGAAATGCAATGAAAAAGATTATGATATGATGCTTGAGGTTGCAGCACAACCTCCATATACACATAACCAGTTGTGCTTCTAGGTAGGATCCATGGAGGGTTCGACACCCATATACAATCCAATATCCAATACCAATATCCATGACTCCGATTAGGCACATCCCTTAGCAGAGGGTCTATAAAGATTCTACAAGTCAATATTTCCTGTATTTTTGCATGGTACCAATGATTCACAAGTTAATATACTATGAGCATGCAATGCTCACAACCAACCAGAATGAGAATTTTAAAATTCAATCAATATATTAACAATGTAAGCTAAAATTCACACAATATACCAACAATCCATGAGTCCAAAGTGATCAGAAAACAATGGAGAAAAGTAAACAACAATACGCCCTTAATAGCATAGAAATTCCAATTAAGGCTTTTTCACCAGAAAGATAACACCAAATATACATACATACATCCACCAACATCATGCAAAACCCCACACCATTAAACATAGAATAGAAGATTTCAATACCACCAAATAACAAAAACACAAACAACTACAAAGGCACAAAACATTATTTATAGCCATTTCCATGATTGATTCCCACACCCATAATAAGATTTTTATACCAATATTAACTACCAAGTCCTGTTTGAAGAAAGGTAAGTCATAACTTGCCTCAAATGTTGTTAATCGGTACAAACAAGCCTTCAACTCTTAGCTTTGACCTTACAAATGGATCCAAAAATAACTAAAACAGACAATTATAGCATCCACGCATTAAAAGAAAGCTAACGATACCTATGTTTTCCAATTTTGAGTAGGGTGAGAATGAACGCCCAAAATAGCATAAAAAGGAAGGTTAAAACAAGAATTTTTGTCTAGAAATATATTTTCCAAGATTAAAGGAACTCATGAAGAAAACTCAAATGAATAAGGGTTGAAACTAGGGTATGTATCAAGAAAATACCAACTTAGACCTTCTAGGCAAAAATTCATAAATTCCACTTTCAAGTTCAAGTTTTAACAAGATTTAAATAATAATATTCAAAAAAAATATAATTAAAATAGGGATTTGGAGTTTACCCAAGCTTAACAGTATAAGAAATTTCCCAAAAGCTCAAAACCCCAAACTCCATGTCAAAAAAATAGTTAAAGAAATTGAGAAAGGATTATATATATGGGTACTAAGTGCCACTGAAGCTGTCAAATGGATTCTTTAAGGCTACCCGCCAATGCGCGCCAGTTTGCTAAAAGCAGATAAAGGCCACTTTAGCTCCTATCACTGTAGAGTATAGGGCACCGCTAAAGCACCCATGTCCAGTTTGAGCTGCTAAAGCGGACAAGTGGTTCTTAACAACCTATTGATGAAGTGGCCAAAATGGCGCTTTAGCAGTTGCATCCGTTGAGGAGTTTTAAAAAAATTATGTCTCTACGGACCCCTCGGGATTCATCAAGGATCACGAGAACGTAAACAAACTATGCAACCTTATTAAATTTGATGCTCCTAACTCAATAGCAATATTGAAAAAACATTATTTTCACAAAGTTGGACCCCTGAAACCCAATTTTACAACCTTAGAAATTGAGGGTCTAAATGAGATATAAAATTCATAAATATACACAATCCATGTTATAACCTAAAATTGGCGTTTTAGATCGATTGAGATATTTTATTTTGGTATTCGATGTGCAAATCAATAAACTGTGACTGAAGTCCACTACAAAGCCTTTATAGATACCAAAAACTACAATCTCACTCAAATCACACTAAAATGCATAGATAACCATGCCAATCATCCCCACACCCTAGAAATACCAGAAAGAAACCACATGGAGTGTGCGATGATTAAATTACACAAAAATGAATAATTCACCTCAATCATAAATATTAGGTCATTACATCATACACTACTAAGAATTTAGTTCATTGTTGGACTAAAAAAATACCTGAATTAGCAAAAAACTGCAGATAACTACCTCATATATTAGACTCAACCTCTGAAATAGAGTAATTACAGGTCAATGACTCTGCTGGACCTTAACCCATGGAATATCTCTAGAATGCAACTTCATACTATCCTAGTTAGATGGAGATGGGATCCTCAACAAAATAGAACCGCTCATCTAACTGGATTGAATCCCAACAAGTGACATGAGACTCATCTAGAATTTAACACCAAAGCATGAAAACATGAAAAATTCGACAAACATTTGATAAATCTGGGGGCAATGCTAACTCATAAGCCATATCCCCAATAGTCCAAAGAATCTCAAAAGGTCTAATATACTTAAGGCTAAGCTTTCCCCTCTTCCAAAATCTCATCACTCCCTCCATGGGTGATGCACCAAGAAAGACTCAATTATAAACACTAAATCTCAAGGCATGAATTCTACGATTTCCATAACACTCCTACCTACGCTATGCTGCTCGAAGTCTATCTTGAATAACCCAAACTCTATACAAAGACTCACAAAGCAAGTCCATATGTTGAAGTTTAATATTCGAAACCTCAAACCAACAACCTGGAAAGAGACAATGACTATGATTAAAAGCTTTAAAAAGAGCCATCAAAATACTGAACAAACTCCACCAAAGCTAGATATTGCTCACACTAACTTCCAAAGTACACGACCCAAGCTCGAAACATATCCCCCCAAACCTAAATATTCTATTCTTATTAACAATTAGTTTGGGGGTGAAAAGTTGTGCTATGATAAACTCAGGTACCAAACTCTTCTTGAATTGTCTTACAAATGTGGGATGCGAACACTGAACCTCTATCTGAGATGATAGAAACTAGCACACAATGAAGATGGACTATCTCATTAATAGAGATATAATCCAATTCTCAGCACTAAAAATTGCTAAAATAGGGTGAAATAAATTTCTTTTATAAATATATCCATAATGACCCAAACACTTTCAAAATTATGAGAAGTATGAGTAACCTAGTAACTAAGTCCATCGTGATCTATTCCCATTTCCACTCGAGAATGGGTAACCTTTGAAGGAACCCACATAACCTCAAATGCTCGTCCTTCAACTTCTGGCAACATAGGCAATGAGCTACAAAATATGCTATATCATTCCTTATACCACCACACTAGTAATGTTGTCTCAAATTATGATACATTTTTTTACTCTAACATAAATTGAATATCTAGAACAATGATCCTCCTTAAAAATCAATCAAATCCAGTCATCCTCTCTCAACACACAAGTTTAGCCTCCAATCCTCAAAACACCATCAGGATTTAGCAAGGCCTTCTTAGGATCTCTAGTCAACACCTTATCCAGAATCACTTTCTGCCCAACATCATCAAACTAATGAGCCTGAATCTTCTCCATCAAGGAAGACCTATCCTCCATAAATGCCAAAACACATACATGTTTTGAACTATTATTCCTAACCATCAGACTAGACGAAGACTGATGTACTAAGCCAGACGACTTCTGACTCAAGGCATCTGCAACTATATCAGGCTTTCCCAAATTATAGAGAATAGTCAAGTCATAATCTTTCAGCAATTCAAGACAGCGGTGTTTCCTCATATTAGGATATTGCTGGATAAAGAAATACTAAAGGCTATGATGATCTAAGAAAATCTCACAATGAACTCCATATAAATTGTTCCCTCATAACTTCAAAGAAAATACAACCGCACACAACTCCAAGTCATGTGTAGGGTAATTTCACCCAAGATGGTTCAACTAACAAAAAGCATATGCAATCACCCTACCCTCCTGTATCAGTACAATACCTAACCAACCACTTGAAGCATTATAAAAGATGATAATTCCCACACCCTTCTTGGGCAAAGTCAATTGTCATGACTCAAACAAGTTCTTGGACATGACAGGTATCTCAAGTCCCACATAGACCCAAGATCACCCTGCACCTAATTAAAGAAAACACCCCACACTTGACGTCAGTTAAATTTTGAACATATAAAATATAAAATGGCATATATATTTAAAGATATTATAAAAAATTTATAACCAAAACCAACCAATACCAGTATCAATGCTAATACCAATATCAATACAAATACCAATATCGATACCACCCATGCCCATAGTAGTCTAACAAATCTTCTAATCAAAACCAAGGAATATCCTATCTGAACATGCCCTCGACCTTTACAAAAATCAAGACAAAAGGAATGGTACAGTCATAAAGTAATCCATATACTAGAATCGAGTCCTCCTAAGTATGGAAGCTCCCCACTTTAGTTTTACTCAAAAGCTATCGCCAAATCACCTAGTCACTAAGAAGGAGCAAAACTATGATCAATTCTTACATAGCATGGGGATAGACCATTCAAAGATGGTTAGCGGGGTGAACTCTAGCATGAAACTCTAGGATAAAGATAACATAATGATATGATCAATAATTTAAAATCATTAAAAAGTAATGCACATATTTAGATGCAAAAATATATGTATATATATATGTATATATATATATATATATATCATATGTCATGATAGAAAACATGGCTTAACAATATTTTCAAAACCTTAGCCTTGATTTTTTAGCTCAACCATAAGGAAATAGTACCCACTGGCTATATGGGCCCCATATTTCACCCCTAGTTAGGCACCAGTACATGCAGCCGCATGAATAGGAGAATAATCTCATATATATCTATATGGGGGACTCGAACCCTCAAACATATACCAAGGTAACTTAAGAAAATATTTACATAATGATTTACGGGGGACTCAAACCTCCCTAATTATGAAATAATAATAAAGAGGATTCGAACCTCCCTATTTACTTTGACCTCCACATCGACAAATGCAGTTTCTAGTATCGGTCACTCGAACCTCCAGTTTCATGACTTAGCTACACAACCATTATTAAAGCATAATTAAAACAGTTGTCACACATTCTCTTTCAATTAACCACAATACACATTTAGTCATACATTATTGGTATCGAGATATCAACTACATAATAACTTCCATTAACTTTGGGAGAACAACTCCCTTTGTTCATTAATACTCATTGGGGAACACCGACTCCCTTTGTTCATTAAATCATCCCATTGTATTTCAAATACTTCTTTACATTATACAATGTTTCAAGACTAGTTAAATTTTATAATTTCTCATAGTTGACATAGTTAATACTAATTTTGTATAATGGGGTTGGGGTCATAACCACTGCAATAGTCACAAGTTTGGGAAAATAACAATATCCTAGTCCATTCACCATACCCATGCACCCACAAGTTCAAAACCATATTAATGGAATTAAAATAATAAATATAAACAATGGGAAACATTATTCAATTTATAACATTCAAACCCCCAAACCTTTGTGTTCAAAATCAAATAATAATCTTAAGAACAATAGTTAAAATTACATGCTATTGAAATACTAATAATGAGGGAAGAGTAACATGCCTTAATCGCTACGAAGTATAGAGAGAAATCACCCCTGAAATCCTAAATTAATTATCTTGACGAAAACCCGAAGTGTTCTAAACCTTGAGGATTTTGGAGTGTTCTGAGAGGTTATTTGATGGTAAAAGATGTCTTTGGTTATGAGTCAACCCCTTAACTCTTAACCAGAACTTACGACTCGTAACCATGAGTAATAACCAAAAAAGTGGCTAGGACCCCTATACACTGCCCACTTTACCTTTCCACCAACCAAATCATGATAAGATCTTAAGACTCGTAAGGTATAGTCATGAGAAACACAGAACCCAAATGAGTTAAACACTTTACATCCTATGAATTGAAACTACGACTTGTAACATATCCTCATGGCTCATAGTGAGCAACTCAAACTCAGAGCAAAACCTTTACACTAAGTTTCTTATTTGGTTACAACCAAGATCCTATGACTCATAAGCACAACTGATGACTCGTAACCACGAGTCATAACCAAGGCAGTCAGCC